>NC_031769.1:36435506-36566052 GCF_001522545.3 Parus major | reverse complement strand
CAGAAACATAACATGCATGCACTCATAGAGTGACCCTGGCTGCTTTGTAGTTGTGCTGGAAGCCACTCAATGTTCGCAGCTTCAACTGCTAAATGCTTGCTGCGTGCTGCTCTGGCCAGGCTCGTAACAGCAGCGCCTTTCCCAAAGAGTGAGCCTCCTAATAAAATTAGGAGGCAGCTCATTGTGTTCTGTTTTTGGGGGCTTTTTTTTTGTGAAACTTCCCTGGTGTGTATGTGTGTATATATATTTAAGTCCTTGACAAATTTGGACTCCACTGGAGCTTCAAGAAAGCTAAAGTCAAATTAATCAGAATAGATTACCTAGATGAGACAGTCATTGCTGCTGAGCAAACCTTTAGGGAGAAAAGTTGTCCTTGAAAAATATTTTATGAAGCTGCTGCACAAAGAAAGGGGATAAATCTATGAATAAAACAGCCACAGAGAGCTCTAGGGTCCCCATTGGCTCAGTCTGTTAAGCAGAGAGGGGCAAGGGAGAAAAGGGAGAAAGAAAGAGGCTGATAGGGAGAATTCCATTAAATACTCAAATCACCTCTAAACCCAGAGAAATCTAGAAGTCTGTCCCACCAAGTGCAAGAATCAGAAACAATGCTTTGCCCCAAGGTATCCCTCAAGCTAGTCAAAGCATTTAGATCCCTTGGGTAGGTACCAAGGAAGAAGGGAACTTTCTTCCTAATCATATTCTGAAGCACTGGTTTATCTTGGGGCTCTGCCTCTATTCCATAGCCAGAAATAGCAGTAGAGGTGTTTTCCAGGTCAGAATCCAGCCTGGGGACACCCACTCCTCCCATTCTGACTGTGACTTTTGCTCAAAGTCAGTTCAGTGTAGGAGGACTCTTGTGCCATCCTTAGTTCACATCAGATTCAGCTCACCTGCATTAAAGGCAGCACAAGGGACCACGATGAAGTTAGACCAGGATATCAAGAATCCCCCATCTTTCAGTCTCCCCTTGTAAAGCATGCAAACAATTTTTTTTCCATTTACTTTTAACATTTCTAGAAAGCAAAAGTCATGCAATGCTTCAAACAGCATGCACCTGCAAATTTGATGGGCACAAATGATTTATCTGGACAACTTGAAATTCAGTAAAAGAAGAAAAAGTTTTTTCTGCCAGAAAAATCCTGGCCACACCAAAGATCCAGCTGGCCCAGTAATCTGTCTCCAGCTGACCAGCAACAAAGTCAAGGGAAGAGGACAAGAACAGTAAAATTTGAGGTGACAAGCCTTCAGACTGCACCCTCACACCCAGTGTTTTGTAGCTCGGGGACCTCATGAAACGAAGGAAACACACCCATGTATGGGGGATACTTATTTTGTTGTTTTCTTACTCTCATGTGCTTGCACGTTTAGTTTAGGCACCCACAGGAATTTTCATTTTATGCAACACCCTATGGTAAAGAGTTCCATTACTTTATTCTCTATTTTTCTGTGTGCAGCTTACAATTTTACAGATATCTATCTTTTCTCTTATCTCCATTTCCATGCTGAAGTCTTCTTCTTTTACACTTTACTCATTTTCAATCATCCAGCCAAGTAACAGAAACAACAGCACACAACTTAGTGACCTAAACATACACCTCTACTAAAAAATATTTATTTAAAGGCAGGGCTGGGGAGAAAAATGTTTTTCAGGTGTTTCTTAAGTGAAATATGCTTTTAGTCAAAAGGTGCTGAATAAAAATAGGTTACAGGCATTTGTTTTCCTTTGAGCAAATTAGTCACAAGTACTAAACACCTTATTACAAAGAGTTTCCCTGGTCATAGTAGTAAAATATAAAATACTAGGAAAAAAAGAAGGCCCTTTATGATTGGGGGAAAGTTTGGTAACCTGTCATTTAAGCAGCCAGTTTCCTCTCAGACTATAATTACAACATTTTGCACTCTAACAGTAACAATAACAGGCTTTCTCAGGGGCATTTGTCAGTCCTCCTCTCATGTAAAACAAATTATGTCCTCAGGGGAATATTATTTTTATATCAGCACTATGGGTTTTAATAACTCAGTAGTTCCCTGCAGAAACGTTGGTCTCCACCTTTATGAGTGCCGTGACCAAGGGGGCAGCGATGAATCAGCCCTGATGGGATGGCCCGTATGGCCCGAGAGTAGAGGGTGAGTACCACCAACTCCTGCTGAAGCCATCAGGCACTGTCACAGCTGTCCTTGAGGACAGCATGAGGAATGCCCTCAGAGATGACTGAGATGTTAAAGAAGAGCTGTACTATTGCTGACCTCACTGGATGCTCTAGGGTATAAGCCTCCCTCTGATTCAAGCCTTACACTAAACTCTGCCTGCTCCCTAATAGGAATTGTATGTCCAGTGATTAGGACAATGGTAAACTTAATGGCATATCTGGTAGGCTATACTCATCTATAAACTAATTTTTCCTATGACTCAGTGAAAATAACACACACAAAAAAAAAAGGTACCCTCATGCTCACATTGCACTGGGACAAGTTGACATAGCAGAAAGCCTGACTACCATTGTATCCTTTTCTCCCTCACTGCTTTATCACTTCCAAAGGACAGCATGGGGATGTATGTAACTTATTTTTCAGTAGCTGAAGTGATTCATTTAGTAATGAGAACCATGCACATTTTTATCTGATTAAGTCAAACCTACTTAACAGATTTTTTTCTGTTTATTGTAAATCTTGTATATTACACTTGCATCTCAGTAAGATGCAAGTTAGAGACCATCATTGGTCTCTAAGTAAGCAGAATGTGTATGACTATGTAAGTTTAGTTGTGGGTTTGTTTTTATGTTTGGAGAAGAAGGCACTCTGTAACCAAAAAATCTCTATGCTAACATTGTCAGACTGAAGCAGAAAGATGTTCAGCTGATATTGAGACCATATATATTACCAAACATAGTTTGCTAGGAAACTTGTAACCCAAATACATATTCTGACTGAGGACAGTGTGAACAGGCAAATATATGGATATGTTCACCCTGAGCCAGTACACTAATGTCTTGTACTGTCAGAGGTATCATCCTACAGCACCAGCAGAAAAACAAAGCCCTGATGACCAGTGATCATGAAATTTTATCACAATTCTTTCTGTGGGGATAATGTCCTCTCAAAGTGCATTCAAAACAAATTTTCTCCTACACAATTTAACTCTGTTTTCCTTTCGTCTAGCAGCATTCTGTAGTGAGAAATAGCACCTTCCCAGCGTTTTCTCTATGGGCTGTGTAGCAGTGCTGGACTGCATGCTGCCCCTCAGCTATCCCTCAGGCTGTAGGACTTCAAGGAGGATTTTCAACTGTTATTTCAGTGAAGTTATTCCCACATATGGTTTATAAAGCACTGTGAGGTCCTAAGGGATGAAAGGTGCTATATAAATGCAAATTGTTGCTGTTGTTATGCATGAACCACAGCCAGGTTTTAAACTAGACTGACTATGAAAAATGTCATTTATTCTGACCTTTCCTGATGAGAACCACTGCAAATAGAAAATCTCTAAACTCTTCGGACATAAAGACAAACTCCAGTTTAAATTCTCTGGGAGGTAACAGCAATACTCAAAGTGAGCAAATGAGTTAAGGGAATAAAAAAAGAATGCTCCCTGACTTGAGCAATACTGATAAGAAACCAGCCTTCAGGCCAAGGAATTTGGGGTCTAATTTTGACCCTGTACTAGACTTTAGGACAACTGGGAGGAAATCTGTTCACTGTTCTGTGCTTCTGTTCCTGACTCTCCTCCTCCCTCACCCACCATCTGTTTTGTCTATCCATATGGTACATGTCTATCTACATTGCAAATTATCTCTAAGCTCACTGTTTGTATAATACTTACCCAAAACCTCCTCCTCACAATTTCCAAGTGAACAAAGCCAGCTAAGTAGCTGCAACCCTGTCAGGTGCCCAGGAAAATGTAAGTAATTGGATGGTACTAATGGGAAAGGTGGAAATCAGGGCCATGGCCCTACAGTACACCAGCTTCTTCCTCACAAGTAAATATTTAGATGCTTTACAGCACTATATTGAGAAGCATGAGCTAGCTCAGAGATAATTAGCTGGGGCAGAGCATTGCATTAATACAGTTATAGTGCCTCAGGAGTAAGCTAGATTGTGCAGAACCAGACTGGGAATCACAGCATGACTGCACTGGGCTTTGAAGAGTTATTCTCAGTATTCACCAAAGAAAAAAAATTATACAGAACAAAGAGACTGAGGAAGAAGTTCATGATCTTCTTTTACTAATGATCTTGAAAAGGTCTTCCATCAATCCTAAAAGTTAACAGCCTTTAACATGTCCTGTCCACTAGATACTTAGTGCTCTCCTACTCTATTATCCAGACACACATGGAATGGCCTGTTGATCCATCTGCTGTTGGAGGAAGTTGAGTATGGTTGTCAAGAGACACCAGAGTAATTGCATCATACCTCTTTGCCAACTACCTCCTGATCTCTCTCTGATGACAGATCTTCTAATAGAAGTCACATCCTCAGCCAGATGTGATAGCTGTAAAAACCAGGGCAAAGTGCTGACAGTCACAGCTGGTAAGAAAAGGAGCAGAGATGTCTTTTATGCAGTTTTACTATTGAAAGTACATTTTTCTATATTAATGCAGAAGGTACTACTGTGGTTTTTACTTGACATTTCATTCTATAATACAGTGATGACTGAGCAGTTAATGCCAGGAGTTAAGGAAATGGAGTTCTGTCCATTTTTTTTAAATAGGGGAAGGTGGAAACATTCTAAATTTTCTAAGGGCCAGCTTCAGCGCAACCTAATTTCATGGGAAGTTACACACACCATTGTAAAAATCAGCAAGACTACATCAAAGCAGATGTTGGTTCATTTTGGTCCAGAGTAAGAACAGAGCTCCTATTCAATGAAACAAACTATCTCACTGCATTGATTCAGCCTTTTCTAGACAACTCTTCCACAAGAAATTATGAGGTGTGAAATTAATCTTGGGAAGACTCTAGAAACTTGTCACTCCATACTGGGCATAAATCCCTCTCATTCACAGATCTACTCTTGATATTGGTACAAACTGTCTCTCAGTGTCCCAGACTCACACAAAAATAGCAAGGACACCAAACATATTGCACTCTTGTGAAATACCCAGTTTAAAATTAGGCTGGGGGTTTGTTTGGGGGGATTTTGCTTGTTTGCTTGTTTCTCCCCCTGAAAAAAAAAAATCACCTCTTTGGGCAGTCTGTAAGTGCTGCCTCACGTATAGTGGTGGGTACCCTCTGACTAAATCTAAGAATTATCTACAATCATGGAACACTGCATGGTAAAATTATTTTCATCGGAAAGTCAGAGAATCAAGAAAAATACTATGAGAACATGCACATTATTTTAATCAGAAACCATATCTATTTGCAAAGCAACATAGAAAAGATACTTATTCTGGTCTCCAGCCATAAAGATAACCAACTACTCAATCTAAAATGGAAAGCAGTTTGGGTCCAAAACCTATCTGGAAAAAACACATCCACCTTTATATGATTACAAATTAAATTAAAACCCTCATGTATTAAAAGAAAAAAGGGTTTTAATCAGGAAAGTTATAGATAAGAATAAGCAAAACTGAGAATTTTGAAGAAATTTGCATTTCTGACTGTCAGCCCATCTGTAGGCCCGTAGCTTTCAAAGTGAAGAATTAGTCTTGATTTCCTGCATGTGACATTAAGGGTGTATTAATCACAGCTTATTGACATCACAATTCTGAAGACACAAGCACAGTTTATATTGCCTTGAGTGGGATGAGCAGAAACTATTGTCAGAAGTAAACCACTGAAAACCTCCTGTTTCCCCTTCTACTTCCATCAGAGTATTATTTTTATTTAGGTTTATATTAGAAAAAATGTTTTCATTTAGTCTAGAACAAAATCGCTTTCTGTATTATTCCACAGGATATGTGTTCATCATTTCCTTTATTGGAAGATACAGAAGATAAATGTATAAATTATTCAATGTATAAATATATGACCAATGTTTCCATGTGTTGACTGCATACACCAAAAGCTTGAGTTTAGCAAACTTTCCCAATGGTTAATTTAAAACACATTTTCAGTTTGAGATTCTCCAGTTCTGAATTCTAATGCCTAAGAAAAAGGAGGGCATTTAAAACCTCCTTGTTGCATCAACTTTTATTAATCTAAATATTGTTCCTTTTTTCTTTTTTTTTTTTTTAATTGATTTGGTGGTTTGGGATCAAATATAATGCTGTTGTATTGTTAGAGAGAATCACAAGAGCAAAAAGAAGGATTTACCTCTCCAGGGCCAAGAGCCAGCTGCATCCATGTGACCAGCTACTGAAACTTAGCTAGTGCTTGAATACTGGGTAGGATTGACACCTATGACTGTGCCTTCAAGCTCCTGCCTTCTTTATTCACTCTCCTCTGTCTTCCTCATCTTTCACACCTAATTGCTTAATTATTTTCACATGTACAGATGAACCTCCTCCCTTTTTTATACACATGAAGCTTACCAGGTGTTCCTTAAGCCAATGCCTGTCCTGTCAGCAAAGACAGATCCAGAAAAAACACTCCATGATAATGGTTACTGTAGCACGTACATGATCCAAACAGAATCAGGGGCACGCTCTGTTAGATCCTCTCCAAACAGAAGAAGATAACCTCAGGTTTGAACTACATTAAGGGGTGACCAAACACCATGACTTTAGATTTCTGAACACAGAGGAATAAAAATGACTTGCTGAAAAATTAAGGGCTAAGTCAGGTGCAGAATCAAGGATAAAAACAGGTCTGCAGAACCCTAATCCTAATGCTTAAGGATGACCTATTTTCCGTAGTGGAGAGGCTCATGACAAATAGGATTTGTATTTCCTTTATATAGGGTACAGCCTGTGCTGTTAGCCCTCCAATGATATGCTGCCTCACAATTCATAAGGTGGGCAGGTTGAAAATTTGTCATTTCTTCCTTTATGAGGAACATTCTGACATCCTATGAAAATATCCTTCAATCCATGCTATAAAGGTCATGGGAACATATGCTGCAAAAACATGCAGTTATTTAACATCTGAAATGACTGAAAAATGTGTTGGCATTTTCCTTCAACTGAGTAGCTTTCCTTTTTTCACTCATGGTTAGTGAACAGTTTTTGGGAGTTGATGAAACTGATTGCATGAGCACTATGTAATTTCTTGAACAGTTGTAGCTAACTGTTTGTAAAAGCCACTTTTATGACATATTGTAAATTACTTACATTTTACTCCCCTTTCTCTAAATAACCTTTTCATTGCCATCCCCTTTACCATCCCACAATCTCTTCTAATGAAATGCCTTTACAGAGAATGAAGATTTTGCAGCTCAGAACACTGGGTCTTTTTACTCCTGTTCTGAGAAGATTTGTCATCTCTTTAAAATTGCTAGCAACACCATCCATTCATGTGTTAAGGGAAAAATAAACTGTTTTTTCCTCTCTAGATATCATACTTTACAAGTTACTCCATACATCAGGTTGTGGAAATATCTTAGTGTCCTTAAAAGATTTATGTGTTTGTGGCAAGAAGTGTAAAAATTATGTATTTGTATATTTCATTATTCTTGCTGCATAATCCTAGCTGAAAGATGCTGGCTGTTACCATGGTCTGTAACACTGTATATGACTGATACATCCCAACATGTTAAAGATTGATTGCAGATATTCAATTGTGTGACCTAAGGACTTGCCTTACACGTTTTATTTAGGGTATGGAACACATGGAGCCGCAGCTGGGGTTACTGAAGCACCACAATACATTATGTTGTTTGACCTAAAAATGAATCCTCATGCAGAGGAAGTAGGAAAGAGCAAAAAAGAGATAAGTGAATGTTCGCTGCAAATTATAATATTCAAGAGGTAAGGAACACAAGAAAGAAAGGAGATGCAATGAAGAATCAAGCTTCAACATCTAGTATATGAAATGGGTCAGGATGCTGATGTCAGTCAACAGCTCCTGCCCAAATGAAGGAGGTAGCAGTGTTTGTATTTTCAAAATCTTCTCCTGCCCCCAAAAATTTTGGTTGGGTTTTTTGAGCCGGAAGTCAAAGGTCCTTTTATATTACACAGTTTTTATTTCATAACGGAAAGAGTTCTGCTTCCTAACCTAGACCAGTCTTGGCTACATCAGCCCCTAATTCATACTTGCCCATTTTATCATTAAGCATGATTATCCAGCCTATGTCATGTTAATAATAAGCTTTGGAAAGGCAGCATAATTCATATAATGTCATATTTTATTGATTTTGGAAAATCTGGCTTCCTATTCTTTTCTAAGATGAGTCCTTAGCAGGCAGAAGAAATAACCAGAGGAAAAGCTGATACTCCTTGTCATCACTTTATATCTCCTGCAGAATTAACCAAAATAGTTTAAGTGCCACATAACAGCCTTATTGTCACAGACCACCTTCCCTTCCACTAAATTTTACATCTAAATATATCATGGCACAAAGGTATTTCTATCTAGAAAGCATCCCAGAAATTAATTTAATTGCATTCATGTTCATAAACACCAGAGAGAAACAGGTAGCTTTGTTTTAAATCACTGTTTTTATTTGCACTCAGCTTTCAAAAATTCATTTTATGTAGTATTAAAATTATTCATAAATGAAAATGATGAAGAGTGTTTTCATATAAAGAGGAGTGCAAGTGTATGTGATCTTATACACAGTAACCATTTCTACTGCTTATTTGGAAGTCAAGATACATGGCTGTCCACGAATCAAAACCAGAGTTTATGGAGGAAGTTGTGTGTCTGGGCTAGATCTCTCAGAGCAAATTAGGGCAGAACTGCAGGATGCACTGAAGAATGAATCTTCACTGCGCTGCAAGAGCAGCCATGGAAAGCTCTTTTCCAGAATATCTAAAAGGAAACTTCCTCGTAGACATGCACCTTTGCCATAGTCCAGTTTCCCCAAAGTCAAAAATAAAATCCTCTAAGAGTTGTTTAGCCAATAAATATTTTCCAGATAATAAAAATCTTATTGTGAATCACTTCAATTATTTCCTTTACTTGTATTTTATAACTATATATATATATATAGTATATATGTGTGTGTGTGTATATATAGTGTATATATATAGATATAGAAACAGATATACTATATATAACTATGATTTTACCTTATCTTTATATAATCTGCTTGTCATATACCCTAAAGTCTAGGACACCATTTTTCTCCCACAGGGCTAAAAGTGCACCTGACAAGACTACGACCTGATATGGTAAACTATGACTGATATGACTACAACACCACGTAAGATCAAGTGCTGTGACTTGCTGAGCATCCTTATCTCCTTACAGAGATTAAGTTGATCCAAGGATTTATACAGAGAATCACAGTGTAAGGCACAGAAACTCTGTTATGCATCTTATCCAATGATAAGATGCTTTCCTGATGATAGGAACAGTAGGGATGAGAAAAGTGGGAAATTAAGACAGCTGCACAGTTCTGTTGCTTTCCTATGACCGTTCACCTGGGAATGAGCTGGAGAAAATCTATAGGGCAGCATTATGAATGCAGCAATTGCTACCTTCAGAGCAGGGAAGTGTGATTTTAGGTGTACACAGAGCAAGAAATGTGAGTGAAGGTCCCCCTTACTTGCCTCCTGATGAAGACTGCTCCTGATCATCACTGAAAGAGCTTGTCAGTATAAATTTATAAAAAGCTTTGTAACTATTTAGAAGTTAATATTCTCAGGTCACCTTTAGTGTGGGGAAAAGGAGAAGCAAACAAAACCCAGGCTGCCTAACTTGCTTTTAAGACACAGTTTCTTTTGCTATATTTAAACAGAAAAGGTCCAAATTTCGTCCACTTTTGACAAGTGTCTTACTTGACATTTTATATCACTCATGTCAGTCACATTGTATTTTCTAATGCAAAGTGACATGGGCACCACTAAGTCAGAGTCACCTGTCACACTGTTGTGTCTGCAAGAAGAATTTCTATGAGCTAGATTTTGCTTAAATTCAGAGGTGGAGTAACAGTGCCTTACAATGAATTTTCCTTTTCTTTCCAGAAAGCAGATGATAGAGTGGAGAACATCTTTTTGAACCCCTGCAGTTTTATTCTCTGGCATAAGAAATGAATTATTCCTATAAATGGCAAAGAGGATACTGACTCTTCCCTCCATTTAATGGTTTTGGTTTTAGTGAGCATTGTAATCACTAATAATGTACTCTATTAAGATTAAACTAAACTATGCCAGATGCTAAAACAAAATGTTAGAAAGCCAACAGCTGAAATGGGACTGGAGCAGTATAAATTATCCTTCTAGTACCTAAGAGAGGTAGTCACAAAGAGGATGTAAACACTCTCTCCCAAAGGAAGGAAAGAGACAGAGCAAAAAGCAACATGCAGAACCTGGGATATTACATTAAAGTTATTTACTGTGAGAAAAATTAAACATTGGAAAAGGTTTCCAGAGAAGTGGGATCTCCTTTGCTGGAGATATTAAAGACTTGGCTGGACAGGGCCTTGTTTAACCAAGTCTAATGCCCTCTTTCCAGCAGGAGCTTGTACCAGATGACCTCCAGAGAGCCTTTCCACAACCTAAAGATTTTCCATCACTCCAAGATTCTAAAAAATTATTTGTGGGGAAAAAATTGCTTAAAAACAAACAAAAAAAAAATCACTGTATGCTGCTATCTTCATGTGTTATTTTTTCAAATATAGCATAGTGATGAAACTCGAAAGTCACATTTTGTTGTGAGCTGGGGCAAAAACTATCATTCACTAATTGTCTGTATGACACTTGCACATTGCTGTTCAAATGTGTGAAGCTATGGGCACTGTAACTAAACATTTTGTAAATCCTCCAAAGCACTTAATGTACTTGGTGAAAACACAACTATTTTTGCACAAATACCTTGCACATTAGCCCTTAACCTCATCTACAAACAACCTAGTAAGGAACCAAAACCCAAAGGACTACTAAAAAACTTAGCAGAGAAAGGAGAAAGAGATCAAAGCCTGTATTTAATTAATCCAACCTTTCCTGATGTTTTCTGATCTGCTTACTGACACTTAGCTAAAAGTCAAAACACTTGGTGTTTAGTTGTAAATCCACATAATGAGAAGCTTAAAAATATTCCTTTGTCATAAAAAAATAATTAATTAATTAGTAGAAACCAGGGAAATCAGATGAGATTGTGGCAATAAAACTGCTTAAGATTTTCTGGAAATAAAAGTTTATATACAGAATGAGACCAGTTTACTGACAGGGCTGTCAGCAAACTTGAACTGTTTTGTATACCAGAGTAACTGGACTTTTTTGGTAACTAATTTATTTCCCCAAAGTGCTTATTCAGTTGACCTGATATTATTGATGGAAGTGCTTATAAACTGACAAATGCTTCCAGTTAAGTTAAAAATATATGTAAATAGAAATTACATCTATCCATTTCTATCCCCTTCCTCTTGCCCTTGTACTTTCTGGGAGATGCTGTAATTCAGTTTTCTGAATAAATATTTCTTGAGAGATTAAATGAAATTCTCGTTTTCCAGCTGCCCAAATCATATCAAGTGTCTTAATCAAGACACTTATATTTACCACTGGAGAGCCCTAATTACCAGACCATTAGATACCCATTCTCAGGATATCCATTCTCTCCTGTTGTGTTACACTTAATGTTACTTAATATCATATGCAAATGAGACAGCAATACTCTTGTCTCCACTGAAAGATTATGAACTACCCATCATCCCCACCCTCCCTAATACTGGTAGTAATCAATTATTTATGTCCCAAAGGAGTTTAAGAATCAGTCCCAAGTGACACACATAACCAGTTGTCTCTTTAGAGAATCTTCCATTTATTTTTGCATGTATTTCAAAAGTAAGACCACCTAATGCAGAGCAGAGAAGATTCAGAAAAGTGTCCATAAGATAATTTTACCCCTAAACAGACCAGTTCAAGGCCAGCCCAAATTTACATCAAATGATTTGCTGTGGTTTTAACTTTGTTTCTGGTGGAAACCTGGTATTTGTTAGCTCCTAACCTGTAAGAAAGACCACAAGCAGACTATGGACAAATACTTAATTGTGTTCCCTCTGGGTCAAAGTCTCACCTGGCTGTTTCGAAGTTCAAGGTCCTTTCTTAAGGAAACACCAGAACAGACAACCATATCTATTTAGTTTCAGGTTTTAGGAAAACTCTGTTTTGCTAAAACAGAAGTCGAAATTTGGAAAGGTCAAGGACATTCCTTGCTGGAATGACGTGCATGAATGCTCCAGACCCAAAAGACAGAATAATCTCAGGTATAAAGAAGAAGTTTTCCTGGAGTAATCAGTAGTTCCTAAAAGGCCAAATTGGTTGACTTCAAAAACCTTGGTTCAAACAATTTCCTACAAGATGTTTCATTTTAAAGGTTCCGTAAGTTCTCCAGGAGATTTTTTCATCATTCTTCTCAAATAATTATTTTTCTTTCAGGAAAAAAGAATATAACCCTTTTGCTTGTTACAGTTTTTCAGGTAGGATGTATGTATCTTTCATTCCTTTAATATTCTTCTAGGTTTCTCTTGCACACTCTTACATCTATTCAATAGAGTCTCACTACTGAATGATTTTATCTCTTTTTTTTTTTTTAACATACATTTTTGTGGTTATGTCAAGCACAATTCTCTGAAAAAACTAACAAGATTTCTGTAAGCAAACTTTACTATACCACTTAAATTTAGGTGGGAATTGGTGGGGATTTTTTGGGATGTGAGGTGATTTGGCCATTACTCGAGAAATAAGTAAGAATCCCATTCAGGATGTTGGATTATTCTTTGGCCATTTCCCTGAACATAAGTCTTTCTTTAAACAATTGCACTACAAAATTATCAGGCTGAATAACCATGCTGTTGAATTAATTAACATGTTACATTTATTAAACGTATTGTTACAAATGCGTATAAATAGAGCAATTCAAGTGTTCAAGGAGGATTTAAAGAAAAGGAAATTTCAATTAGTTCCTGAAGTTACAGGAGGAAACACTGAGCTATTTCCATATGAGGAACACATTATCCTTTCTATAAGATGAACAGACACATAACATAATTTGCAGAACAGCTGAGATTTAAGGACACCACAGCAAGTGTCTTCAATAATCTTGCAAAGAAGACATTATGATGAAGGGATCAAGTGCAGCCTCAGCAAATTCCCAGATGACACCAAGTTGAGTGGTGCAGTTGAAACACCTGAAGGCTGGGAAGTCATCCAGAAGGACATGCACAAGATCAAGAAGTGGACCCATGGGAACCTCATGCAGTTTAACAAGACCAAATGCAAGCGCTGTACCTGGGCTGGAACAACTCATGGTATCGACACAGGCTGGGGAATGAAAAGATCAAAAGCAGCCCTAGTGAGAAAGACTTGGGGGTGCTGGTGGGTGAGAGGCTGGACATGACCCAGCACTCACAGCCCAGAAAGCCAGAGCTGTCCTAGGCTGCATGCAAAGGAATGTGGCCAGCAGGCCAAGGGAGGGATTCTGCTCCTCTGCTCTGCTCTGACCCCACCTGCAGTGCTGCATCCAGCTCTGGGGTCCCCAGCATAGGAAGGACAGGAATCTGTTGGATCAAGTTCAGAGGAGGGCCACCAAAATTATTAGAGGGCTGGAGCACCTCTTCCACAAGGGAACTCTGAAAGAACTGGGGTTGTTCAGCCTCAAGAAAATAAGGCTCCAGGGTTACCTTATTGCAACCTTCCAATACCTAAAGGGAGCCCAAAAGAAAGATGGAGAGGAACTTTTTACAAGGACCTGTAGTGACAGGAAAATAGGGAATGGTTTCAAACTGAAAATGGGTAGATTTAGATTTGATATTACGAATAAATTCTTTACTGTGAGGGTGGCAAGGCACTGGAATAGGTTGCCCAGAGAAGTTCTGAATGCAGGATGTCTGGAAATATTTAAGGACAGTCCTCTTCAAGGACATTGCCTCAAACCCATGGAAACCCAGGAAAGTTGTAAACCAGACTCCTGTGACAATATTACAGATTTCTCATGACAGAAATACCAAATACCATGGCTTGCTTTAACTTGAACAATACAAACACAACTATAAGTCCTTCCACAGAGATTACTGTATGTGGTTGGTTAGTGTAATGACCTTTAAATTTTATTCAAATAATGGTAAACCAGAATAGCACCTGAGCTCTCCAAACCCTTAAATTCTCCACTGGAATTATGGTTCTATGCCACCCAACAAAAGCATTTGCATTAATCAGTCCTTGGCACCACTTTTAATCAATGGATATCATAGGCTTTCTATCAGTCAATGGAGACAGAAAAGCTCCTACAAGGGGAGGAGCCCACAACATCCAAAATGAACTCACAATTTGAATTTCCATTTGTACAATGCTGTGATCACCCTTTTTTCCAGATGCAGAGAGCACAAAGGAAAAGCAGTAAGATATCTGTCCCAGGTGTCATTCTTCAGTACTGGCACTGGCTTACCATCCCAGTCCCAAGTCATGTCTTACCAGTGTAGTAGATCCAGACTTCCTTTGATTTATCATAGAGTTATTTAGGCCTCTGCTGTATGCCCTTAGCTTCTTATTACTATCAGAAAGATGTACAGAACTTTTTACAGCCCTGAAAGATATAGGAATGTCATAAAAATGAACATAACATTACTAGAATAGCAGAAGGGGAAAATGAGCTCTTACTGTTTAATCAGCCCACTTAACAATTTTGGATTTGTTTTATTATTCTAATTTTACCACTCCAATTTTACGAACATTTACCCTAACCCTCATCTTGTTCAGATTTGTCCTCAAGTCCCAATTCATGACTGTTTGCTTAATACTTGAGGGATTAAGCCAGCGAAATTTAAACAATTTACCACAGGTCTTTAAAAGGTTTCCTTTCAGTTTTACTAGTGGCTTATTCACTTGATAGAATAGCCTGCTTCTAAACCTTCTGGTCCTGACACATTACCACAGTGGGCAAGTGGATTTATCCAAAAGAGATATTATGAAATTCAAGTCTCAGGCTGCAGCGTTTCCAGGCTCAAACTTGAAGGTGTGCTACAATTTTAGCTGTGATTTCCAGGTTGCGAAAGATCCTCTGCCACCAAGGACAAGAGTCATTTGGCTTGAAACATGTGAAAATGAAATTGTAAATTGTAAATTCAGGCTATGCAAACTGAAGAGAAGTTCGAGCGTCCTTCTTTAAAAGTTTCCCTATCTGTTGGAGAGTCTGATCTGGAACAAAAGGGTGATGGAACAGAGTGTAGAAGGCTGTGGCACACAGAACATGACACTTGGGCCAAACTGAAAATATATTGATACCCATGAAGTGGAAGCAAAAAATAATACTGATGTAATTGTGCCTTTGTACATACTAATCTTTGATAGAGGTAGCAACGTGAGATACAAATTAGCTGAGAACCAGAAATTCTGCATGATCACATATGACTCACTTACCAGAGCTTGGCTATCTGAAGGTAAATGGAAGTCAATAAAGTTAACTCGTACCCTGCATTCTCCTAAGCTGTCAGTCATATAAACAGACAGAATGCAAATGTGTTAAGCTAATGTGAACTGAAATTAAAAAAGCCAGTAATAACACCAGAATATTTTGAACAAAACCTCAGACTTGCATTCATTCGATTTTTTCATTTTCCTGCATTTAAAATTTATGTTTTGCTTCATGTTATGGGAAATGTAATAAAAGCAGTTAACAACATGATGTTAAGCTTCATTTGTAAACTGTTTGAGAAAAATCAGAATCTGCCCAGCCCATTAGTGAAGTGAAAATTGTACAGGCAGAATTCCAGCACTTTTGAATAATTGAATCTAGATTTGTTCATTAGAATAACCTTCAGGGAACTATAATGCAGATCCATGACATCAGCAGCTTTAATAGGAACAAAAATGTGAATTTTTCCAGAAGAGCACCATAAGGCTGATCAGGGGGCTGGAGCAACTGTCCTATGCAGACAGATGGAGAGAATTGAGATTGTTCAGCCTGAAGAAGAGACTGCTCCAGAGAGACCTTAGAGCACCTTCCAGTGACCAAATGCAGCTTACAAGAGAAATGGGGAGGGACCTTTTACAAGGACATGCAGCGACAGAACAAGGGATGATGCCTTCAAACTGAAAGTGGATAGGTTTAGATTAGATATTAGGAAGAAATTCTTTACCGTGAGGGTGATGAGACACTGGAACAAGTAGCCCAGAGAATGGATGCATGATACTTGGAAGTGTTTAAGGACAGGATGGATGGGGCTTTGAGCAATGTGTTCTAGTGGAAGGTGTCCCTGCCCGAAGCAGGAGGGCAGGAACGGAATGATCTTTAAGGTATCCCCAACCCAAACCACTCTAGGATTCTATGGAGACAGATACTCTCAAAATTTTTCAACACTAAATTTCATTTTGCCTGCATAGAAGTATACACTCTTTATATCCCCTTACACAGAAAGTTATTAACTTTGTCTCATGCCACATGTCAGTGGGAGAAAATGACAAATATAAATATATATATAAATGTTTTATCAGGCATGAGGGCAGCAGCTGGGCTGTAAGGCTCCTCTGTCATCTCCCATTACAGGGTTCTCAAGAGGCAATGACAGTGACAGTATCTTAGTCTCAGTCATCTATACCAACCAATTATCAGTCACATTTTTCCACTGATTTTTCCTCTGCCTGAGCCTATCTTCAGTTTTTGCCCAATCATATAGCCTATCAGAAATCTCTGTTTTCTAGGCCTGGATATCTGCAACAGACTTCTAATATCTTGTTCTCACCTTCTAAGTCTCACCTTTCTTCATTTGATTCTAAAAATTTGGCACTAAATTAGATGGAAAAAAAGTTTCCAAGTGGAAGTATATGGATCCCTTACTGTATTACACCTTAGTCTAATGACTGTATATCTATTTTGACTTCTTCCTGGATGAAATCAGACCTCTTTGAAAGGGATAGTAACATTTCCTTTAATGTGGGAGCAGGATGGCGGGGAAGAGAAAAACTGGTATCACATCTCCCAAATCTTCTCTTGCTTTTCTAGTCCATTAGTAGAGTGGAAAGAAACATGTGAGAAATGGCTGTGGGGAAGCTTTCTGTGGATAGTTGAAGTGGACCTGTGAAAATAACAAAATACTATCCTACTTTTGTAAGCAAGTGACACTACATTTACAGATAAATTGGGTGTTTTACTAAATTGGGCGGTCCATTCCCCAACTACAAAACTGCCCAAGGTTCTACACTGAAACTATTGCATAATAGAAATGACAGGGCAATCAAGATGCAAACAGTTTTTACTGGTTACGGATTTCCATTATTTATAGCTTCATGTCCCTTTTGGGAAATGCCATCCCAAAATTAAACTTAATTTTAGTCTCCAAAATTAGGCAAGTCCTATGACTCAGTGGAGGAGAGAATGTTACACATGCATGCTTCTAAATGGAGCGGGCAGTTTAGTCTATTAGAATTCATTAGAGACTGAGTCATAATTGTGAAACTGAATTTACTTAGGACAATAACCTTCAAGAGAAAATAAGTATGACAGTGAGCCAGTTCTCATTTCAACAAGAAGTCAGGCAGCCTCCAAGCTTCCTTAAGTGTGGTAATCCAAGTTCCTGCCTGGCAGGATTTAGGCTGCCTCCTCTACTTTCACATATAAGAACTTTACCACATATGACACCTGCAAAAAAATGTCACATGAAACTGGCATTTGGCTGCCTGGAGTGTTTAGTCTATGCAACATCATTATCAAGATACTAAGAATTCATTCCCACTCTAGCTAAGGAGTAAAATTAGAAAGGGACCACATACAAAAATAACATGAATAAGTGGAAACAGCTGAAATAATCCCCTCTGTACACAGCAAATAAAGTCTAATAATAATTTATTAAAACAAACTGTTAAGTGTCAGCTGAAGATCCAGGGTTAAATATTGGGAGAAGTATTGCAAGAATGAGAAGGCTTGAGTACATCACATTTGATCACAGATTATTGACTGTTGTTGACTTAAAAATCAGTTCTTAAAGAATCAACTCATTGTCTGTCAACAGCTTCTCAGTTTGGCAGGAGAGAGCTGCACCCCACTATGCGAGGGTATACTTCGGCACTTAATTCTCCCAGGTTGAGGATAGCAGCTTCTTCAGAGTCAGATTCTTTCTCCATTCTGAATTTGGAAAATACATGGGGAAAGAATAACTTTAACAGTAGATAATTTCCATCTCTTTGGCCTGTTATGGTGTCATAGAAGTAGCACTGGTGAAGACAGGTTAGCTCGGTTACAAACTTTGACAGTGATTGCAGAACAGCAAGCATTCGCTTTTCATTCATTCCTGGTTGAGTGGCTGCACAGTGTGTGATATTCATGTACACTCAGGTGGTTCCGAATTTAATTCTGTCCCTAAAGTACATCATTAACAATTAATACTGATGCTTCACAATTCATTTAAGCATACAGCAGTCTTCTGTTTTTCACAGTGGCAGTTGCGTTCCAACTCAATTGGGACCCTCCCTAAATCTATCCTCTAATAGCTTGCTTAATTTTATTTTTGTATTCCACAGTCCTTGATAACAGCAAGCTAATTTCTGTAACTCTGTTTGATGAAAATGTGCTGATGGAACTCATATTTCACTTCATTGACTGTAATGAGCTATTTCATCAAACTGTCCATGTGACACTATTATAGAGAAAATGATAAATTTACTAATTTATTCACTAGAAATTTCATTGGAAATTTAAAAAGGAAAAGAAAAGAGCCATGAAGTGAGTTTCATTAGACTTCCACCAAATGATATGTCAGGGTCTACATGAAACAAAAGCACTGACTACTGATACACTTAATGAGGTGTAAACATTAACTATGTGTTGATTAATCAGTAGGTTTCTTGAAGCTAAGAACAAAAATCTGCACCATGATACAGGTTTTCTCTTGTAAATATTTACAAGCTTTACCATTTCATCACATGACGTGCTGCTACCATTAGAAATCAGAATTTCATCCACACACCTCCTCCTTGCCTGTGAGACCTCTTACCCATGTCAGGCACATGGATTTGGATGAATTCAGCAGCTGACAACCAAGCTGTCATAGCAAAGATGCAATTCCTCCAAAGATAATTTTTACAAAGATTATTTGCATTTACTTCTTTTAAAGAGCAGGCACTTGCAACTACAATGTTGTGTGGGATGAAACACTATTTTGGAAGAACACTAGGAAGTATGTAATTATATGAGACAATTCATATCATGCTAATATTAGGCCTAGAAATAGAGACTAGTATCACACGGCCTGCCTGGTTTATTTTAATTAGATGTCCTCCACCTGTTATTACAGTTAAGATCCACATCTTTGATTGCTCTGCCACAGACCATCCGGAAACCTAGGAACTAGCCTGGAGAGCGTGCCACTGGAAAATCACAAAACCAACTAAGACAATTACTCATAATTCTTCCTTGCATTCCATTTTGTTCCTATTCAGGGGCTTTCTTCATCTGTACTCAAACCTGCAGCACACTCCTCCTGCAATACTAATTTCCTGCACTTGTTTATTGTGGAAGGGGATTTTGTAGGAGGTTAAAAAATTATTTTAAAATGCACACAATTGTAATTACCTTCAAGAAATTATAAAAGCAATAACAAAGTTCAAAATAAAATAATATTTCATATAATGGTTAATTAATTATTGGACTTTTCTGGTCCATATAGTTTAGGGGAAAACATTTTACACAGGGTAAAGTACTAGGGGCTTTTTTGTTTGGTTCGTCTGGGTTTTTAAATCCGCTTGACTGTCACTTTCAGAAATTGCTTTCTTTCCTATTCTAAGACAGTCTTTGCTTGAGGGAGATGAAGTCTCCCCTTTTTTAGTCTGGAAGACTAAAATCCAAAACAGATGATGGCATTAAGAGCCCAAGCAACTATTTCCAAGACATATCTTGTGTTCACTTAAGTATATACCATTCAACATAAATAGAAAACTACCATGGGAGACAACAAGAGGGCTTGTCTTTTCCCTCAGAACCTGAACATTTTAAGACAGCACACTCCTTACTCAAAGCTGAAGATAGCCACCAGAAGGCAGTGACTGAGGAGCAATCACCTTGCTGCTGCACAAGGAGTGTCTTCTTAGGGTACATTACAAGGAAAAACTGCTCAATTCTCATGCTTTAAACCATGAACAAAGAAACCAGTGATTTAATAGTGATGTGATTAGCTGGCAGTCAGTAAACTTTACATTCAGGATCAGTATCACAACACATAAACAATATTAGAATGAAAATTTAATTAATATCTATTACTTTCTAAGTGCACTGTAAGCAAGAGTTACAGCATCCCCCACATTCACAATTGCACACACACCACTCTCTCACAGGGCTCAAAGGAAATAAGCCCTCACCATTCTCTTCTGGAAGTGCAATTTCCCCTACTTGCACTCCAGTCTTGCTGGAAATGTGGGTATCCTTGCTTTGTTTGTATCCGTGCTGCCCTCTACAAACCCTTTGTGGCTGAGAAATCACACCACAAGTTAACACACACAGATCCTTATTTTTTTGCTCCCTGTTCTTTGACCACAGTGACTAGATCACTCTGATGTAAAGGATGCTCTGTTAGGTCTAGACAGAAATTGCCATGCCAGAGGATGACTTTGGAAGCATCAAAATAGGTTTTGACTTTTGCTTTCTTTCCACTTCCCTCCCCCATCCTGTCACAAATTTATACGGTGTTTTCATACTTCTTTACAAGTTGACTCATTTATTTATTTTAAAAAATTCTTGGTTAGGTGGAGGACCATGTGGGTACCCCAAAGAGGTTATACCAACTGGTCCAAATAGGGAAATAAGCCAGTGAAGAAGCTCTTCTGGAGAAGAATTTATCAGTTTCAATATATTTCTACCCTCATCCATTTGAATAGCATCTGGTCAGAAAGCACTCACACTCCATCAGAGCAACGTTTGGGGCAAACTCACCACAGGGGTCAGCGGACCAAGAACACTGTGGATTATTCTGCTACCAGACTCCTGCTGGATTGCACTCTCCCTGTTTGGATCAGGCACTGGGAAAGCACCACTTAACCTCCCACTCTGGATTCAGCATTAATTAGTCCTCCAATTGTCACAACATTTAGACATAATGTGATCAGCACCTTGCTCTGCTATGATATCCAGTCCTTAGGAACGTAACCTCCATAGAAGGTACTTTAGAAGTACAAACTTGGCTTTAAAACTAGGTAAACATTGAGGAATGGAAGCTGCTCTCTTTTTATGAGAGAAAGTTCACCACTCTATAATTAAGATGTATAATTATATAAGGCCTGAGTGCATCAAGTAGCAAGAGAGTCTTCCTAAGAGATTTGTGTGTAATAGGTCAATTAGTCCCTAGATCCCTATCCTGGATTTTGAAAACAGTGAGAAGATCCAAGAAAAAGTGATTTTTTTGCTATTAGTAATATATACCATGTACCCATCTTCAGGCATGGTCATCAATAACCACTATGCTGATGATACTTGTTCAGAGTCTGTGTGAGGAGAAAAGTTCTCTTTCAGTAGGCTTTTCATAAAGCATAATTAGATGAATTAAACTGTCCCTGCTAAATCTGCAGTCTCCAGAATGCCACTCTATGGTTAATTTACTTGTCTTTGTTCCAGCCCTATTGTGCTGGTTTTTGTATTCCATGGATTGATATAGCAACCATCTGTAAACATGAATATAGTCCTGGCATAATAGGAAAAACATGCAAACAAACAAACAACAGTTTGCTCTGCCATGTAAAGGAATACCTTTAGCTCAAGCCAGATAGTTTTTATGCAGAGCATGAAGGTAACTAGGAGAAGCAAGTGGCCTCTGAAAGTCACTTTTGTTCTCTATGCTCTATCAGGGAAGCAGAAGACACAAAATAAAGCAGACATTAAAGATATTTTGGTCCTCTTTGCCAAAAAGCTGAGTCTGGAGGCTGTTACTATAATGATGCCTTGAGAGGCTACCTAGAACAGAGGCTGTTAAGATAGTGTTAAAGGAATAAAGTAGTTATTTATTTAAAAAGCCTTCAAAGGACACACCTTGGGCAGTACAAGAGCCCAGCCAAGGCTCCACACAAGATGGACAATGGATCACACGTTTTCACACTTTTAAAAATTTTGGTCCATTCACATATTGGGGTTTATTGTCCAATTACAGCTTCAGGTTATGAAATCCCATCCTCCCAGATTGCTCTCCTCAATTCACTGCTGTTTATACATTTTGGGCCTGAAGCTGCAATGGTGTCCTTGGTTCTTGAGCTGGAAAAGGATTGTTTTGTCCATCTACCCTATGAAGAGAACTTGATAACGCTTTATATGAAGTTCATATACCAATGCAGTACAGAATCTGGAAAATATGAAAGCTAAAACTTAAGGCATCATTAAAATGCTGCTTTAAGAGGTTTTCTTAGTGGAGCAAGTCTGTTAACAGTAAACAGAATGGGAACACAGCAGAAATATCATAAGTCTTCCAGTTCAATGCAATCAATATGAAATATTTACTCAAGAATATAAAAATGGATAGCAAGGCAAGTCTTCAATGAAAACAAGAACAAAAGTAATTTAACAGAAATGACTTATCAAGTAGTTTTCAGAAGCTTATTCTGTAAGCAGAGTAACCAAGCATCAGAGACTACAGATTAGACAAGTCTTTCCCCTTTCCTGGTCTCCTTACACATGTTCCAACTCATATTCAACTTTACAGCACAGCAGGTAGCACTTATCTATACGAACATGGAATAACCCATTTGCAACACTCTTAGACTATGCTCTGCCCACAATCCCTCAAGCATCAACCATGCACATCATCCCAATGCCTCTAATTTATGCCGTTTCTTAACAGCAGTGAGGAGAGTGTTCCTTGATTCACTTTGCAGAGCAATATGACACTAATATTAACACTGAGTAAAAACTGATCAAAAAAAACTCACATTAAAAAGTCAACTGCCCAGATGTCAAGCAAACATCTAAAACATACATACTTTTAATGTATGATGGTTGAAATTGAAGGGCTATTCAAGTAGCTCTACATAAGTTGAGGAATACAGAAGTAAAAAATTATTAAAAAATCTCAGAATGAAAACTACATACAATTTTGACTTGTCAAGCTCTTGGCAGTGGAACTGAAAGAGCCATTCCTTGACTGAAGTGCCCTTATACCATGAATATCATACTCAATAAATACAAAGTAAACTTAGCAAAGGAGAGACCAGTCAGAACAGAATGATGTTTGACAATCACCAGGGTGACTTTTCAACCACAGGGAAATTGCCAGAATTCAATTATAATATTGAAATATCTTGTTTCACAACATTTAGAATACATTTAACAATTTAACATAACATAGCACAAAAATTATTTTGAATCATCATAAAACACATTCTTTCTGTGCAGTGGTGAATTCTACCAACACTAAGCTCTGCCTATATTTTGGAGCATGCAAATCAGCTGGAATTTCAAATTTAAGGTCCAATTACTAACATGATGCCAAAACACTCTTGATCAGCAGCCCTGGGACTAAAACATGCATTTGCACTGATTCAATTGCACTCTTGCTTTGAGTTGGCTCAAACCATTTGTTGGGCAGTTCAGAGAAAGTTTGCAAGCCTAACCTAACAGGCTTTTTCATCAGCTCAGAAGAAACTCTTGTTGACATGGCTGTCCATGTGGCAGAATAGCTTGTTTCAGTCCTATTTGCTCAGACAAAATCAAAACACTGGTCATGGTCCTTGGAAGCCAACTACAACTTGCATGTTTTATATCTGTAGGAAAAATATGAACAAATTAAAGTTTTAAGAATGCTCCTAAAAATGCCAGGTTTTCTTTCAGAAGACAGAAAGAAAATTTTAAGCACTGTTTTGGACAGCTAATCTGAGTCATATTAAACACTTGAACAACTTTGAGGGCTCAGAAAGAATAAAAATTAACGACATTTAATAAAAGCACAATTTCTATCTTGCTAACCTTAAAACACCAGTTCTGAACTGGATTCAGGGGATACTTTATTGGTACAGAAGGCAATTTCTTACACTCCGTCACTGTTTGGTGATGGATACTTAACAACCTGCCTGATCAAGTGTACTAATGAGGCACTAAAATGTTTTAAGGCATAAAGTAGGTATTAAAATTTCTTTAATACATTGTATGCATTTAAAGGCAACTCATTTAAAAGTTGCAGGTCTTCTTAATGGGCATATAAAAAGGTTTGTTATCCAGAGATTTTTCTCATTATTTGCTTTCAGAGTTCATTTACCCTTGATTCACTTATTAATTCCAGCAGGCTTCATTGTTCTCAGACAAGGAAAAAACACCATTTCATATACTTTGGCACAGTTATGGTGGATTAGGAAAGAAAAAGACAGGAAACAGAAGAACAATCCATAACTTAAAAATGACAATATACTTCATCTATATTGCTCATTTCTCCTCTAATTTATCTACCCTGTAACAATGATATAGCTAAGGGCTGAATTCAGAAGGCTTCAGAAGAGAAAGACATGATTCTTTTCAGGGGCAAAGTGATATGGCCCTAACTGTTCCACGGATAATTATGTTTCACTAGCTAGTGAAGAGTTTTCAATGAGCCTTCATTAATTGAAATTCAGGGAGATTTTTTGCAGTGCAAACCAGAAAGAGTTTTGTTTTATTTCCTGTACGAACAAGCAGAAGGTATGAAACTGAATTAACTGCTCTTCAGGAAAAAAGGAAAGAACTAAGCAAGGCTGTGAATAGTTATCACTTAGGGGAAAGCTGTAAGGAATAGCAAGCAACAAAATTGTCTGTAGGTTGCCTTACCTACTCCTAGAGAAATATTACAAAAATTTAGAGACGTTTTCCAGACTGTATCCCTAAAGTCTAGATGCTTAAAGTCACAAACAGCATCATAAATTTTATTTTAGATCTAAGGAGATCCACTTCAAGGCACCTGTAGGTTTTTTGCCCTATTATCATAAACACACTGTTCTAAAATCTGCTTGTAACAATAGCTAGAAGCCTTTGTAAAGTCTAAGCCTATTTTTCTTTATGGTCAGACTGTACTTATTTCCCTTTATACCAAGGCCAGCACTTACCATTTTTTTCCTTTTGTTTTTGTTTTTTTCCCCCTCTCCTCTGTGGTGTATCAGAAGCTTTGTCTCCACCTCTTGTTTGTTTTATTAAACAAGAACACTAGGTTCTCCAAAATCATTACCTTGGCAAGGGCTGTCCACAAACAGTGTAAGTGCATCAAGATGGTTTAACAGCTGAAGCAAATAGCTGAGAAACAACACCTCTTAGCCCAGGGATTCAGTTAACACATCCATGCTGCCCCAGACAGCCTAATGTAATAGGACACTGCTTCGGGAGGTCAGTCATCACTCTTGGTGATGGACCATTTTGTTCTGGATGTTTCTGGGATCTGCCAACAGATTTTCTTTTGTATGATGTAATTTCCTTAGAGTTTGCCAAAAGTCTCATTTGGCCAACCAATCCATCAGGAAAAGCAACACATCTCTGTGAAACTCTATAACGGGAGCAGATATTAAGCACAGATAAACCAAGATACCTTTCACCATTTGAGGTACTGACAACTGAACTGTTTCAAGGTAGAGTTGCACCACTGAGTTCTCTCCAGAGATAAAACTCCCACGGTTTTACTTGCTTGACTTTTACTAGTTGTAATTTTCTGTTTGTAGTTTATTAGATGTTGGGACAAAAGGCAAAAGAGAACATGAGCAGTTGTTAACTTTCCATAATTGGTGTTTTTTTAAAGGGATTGACAGAAGCTTTTTTCCCCCGATTATAACTGCTGCTTTGAGAAGACAGTCAAATAATGATCCCCATATCCATGGCATAAATCTTTTTTTGTTAGGCTATGTTTTACCATTAGCATTTGGCCTTCCTATGCAATTACAGTTCATCAAGCACAAAAAGTATTTGTCAGTCTATTAATTTTCTGCTGGAATCCTCAATTATTGCTCACTTGAGTGTGCAGATCAAGCTTCTTCAGGATCGAGCTGGTAGTGACCGCTGTCATTTAAAGAGGAATTCCATCCACTGCACAGCCCTCCCCTGCATCAGTGGCTCCTAACTTTCTCATGCAAATTCTGTCAAGCCAAAAATGTCTGCGCCTGTTCTCAGTCCAGTGATGAATTATTTTGGAAAGCATGAGTAAAATCAATTCAGTCACTTCAGTTAAGCCAGCATGAAAAATAAGCTGTGCTTTCGCCATATGTGCTGATTGAAATTTTCAAGCATGGAAATCTTAAAAATGGCTAATTCTCCACACGTCATTCTAGGTTGTTTTATAAATCCTCGCAAAGGAAGGAAAAATTATTCATGGCTAATGAAAAATGGTCCAGTAATTGTAAACTTATGAGCATTTGAAGTCACACATTTGTTTAAATTTTTCCTGAAATAAGAGATGTATTAATACTGCTCAACTTTAAAGCTAATCAATTATCAATAATGTCCCTTGCTTTAAGCCTGTTTCAGTGTATAATAAGTGTGGCTGTTTCACATTTTTAAATATTTTTTTTTTCTTTAAAAAAGACACTAAGTAACACTGACACGACATTTATGAATCAGGATCTAGGATTCTAAGATATTCCCAGAAATATGTAATCCCTCCAGTATCAACTCTACCATATTCAAAACACTCAGTACTTGCAGTGACTGTTCTGCACTTCATGAACCTTGATGACCTTTTTTTTCTTGTATTTAAACTGTTATCTTGCATACAATGTACAGAAAGAATACAGTGGCTAAAACAACAAAATTATGCTAGTGGTCAGGGATAGGGATAGGGATAGTTCCAGTTAGTAGGGAGGGAGGAAGAATGGGCTGTGCAGTCAGCACAACCATATTACCTACAAGTCAGAGTACACCAAGTTTGTGAGTCACTGCTTACAGAGAAAAGGGGAAGAAGCTTTGAGCAATGCAGGAGCCAAAATTTCCTTGGGACTCCATAGAGTCAAATGAAAGAAAACAAATCCCTACTTTAAGAGCTTTCAGCTTTGTGGATAATTGAGGGCAAGGGAAAGTGAGATATTATGTCACTAGATCATTACAGGTATGACAGTGACTGTCATCTTGGATTTATTTTATTTGATGGCCACGGAGGCAAAGTCTAGAATTACGGAAGATATAGGGTTAAAACAGTCAAAGAAGTATAAAAGAAGAAAGTAGGGTAAAAAAACTGAGATGAAGCAAATGAAAAGAGCTATAGTGCAGAGCATATGAGATTAAAAGACCTACAATCCCTTAAGGAAATACCACTACCTAAAATGTAAATCAGTAAGGAGTATTGAGCTAAAGACGATTTTTCTCTCTCAATTTCCTAACTGATCTCTCTGTCGGAAGTTTCATCCATCTAGAATTAAAAGGAGGAAAAAGTGCATAAAAATGAAATAAGGATCCCAGAATTTGGTCTCTAGTATTTTCACCTGACCCATTTTTCATATCAGCACTAACAAGCTACAGCTTTGTGTTAGAAAGGGAAAGCGTCTGCTTAATTGTAGTCAATAGTGTTCTCATTAGGAGTAACTAATGTTCTTACAATTGTTTGAAACACTTTATTTGCTATAGGAGGAAGGTCAAAGGCTTGCAGAAGTAAATTAATTGTAGTAGTGTTTGTGCTAGTTGAGAACACCTGTTGCTATTCCTAAGACCCAATGGTATGTCACTAACCTTACCTGGGACACAATGATATGAAAGTAATGATCTTGTCAGGTAAATAATCTTGCTGTTTTGAAATGAGTTTAACACCCCCCCCCCCCAAATAATATTTTAGCATAACTAATAACTTTTAAATAACTATAAATAACTATTAAGCTGTAAAATCAACATCATGGGATCAGTACTTGCATGGTGCCTTTTCATCTACATTTATTCCTTTATATTTCATTTTAGTGGAGTTGCATATGTTCAGCTGAGTCAAATATACAAGTGTACACCGTTCCATGTTTACATTGCAGGAAGTGTCCATACAGGTTTCTTCACAGGTCTGCTGATCTGATCAGAGCCCAGGCTCTCTCCCCCAGACAGTGTCCAAATGCTTTTAAACAGCATGCTTTTAACATCCATGTAATAGTTGATCTGAGTCGTGAATTGAGTCTATGTGCTGCAGAGCTAATACCTTGATGCTAGTCAATGATCAAATGTTCTCAGTGAGAAACACTGAAAGGAGTGTTTGGAGAAAATGCCTGTTGCCTCAGGCTCTTTCAGATTAAAGTCAGATCCAATGTTAGGCTTTTTATGTATTATGTATTTGTATTTTTTAATTTTTCTTGAAAGATTTTGGCACCAATATAAACACATAATTTAGAAATTCATATATTTTAACCATTTTTATTCTCTCATAATATTTCATAGTTGTGAAGTCCTCACATAACCATTTCCTGTGGAAACAATAACAAAAAAAAAATCTTTCATCTTGTTAATAGTATGACTAGATGCCAGTAACAGTGGATCCTTCTACCTCTAGCAGAGCAGATATTACTGGGCAGATAATCCATCCATATGAGAAACTAGGGGTAGGACACCTGATATGTATCTGCCCCATGCTAAGACAGCGGGGATTCTCTGATTTGCACAGGGTTTTGAACAAATCTGCAGCAGCTGCATCTTTTCAGTGTGTTTTTCTTATGGCCCTTTTCCTCTATCAGTAATTGCTTAGTGGCTAGTACGTTTAAAAAGTGTACAAGAGAGTAGAACTCATTTTTCTTTTACCTCAGGGGATTAAAACTTATTTTGACAGGAAACTTAATCACTTGACTATAAGTTAAGGGGGCAGTAGATGCTCTGCACTCTTCTTTGTGTGGTTATGTGACTGCATATCAAGAGAACAAAGACTCCATGAGAGGTAATGTTTCAGCAAGACTGTAGCTAAGGGTAAAGCTTCTCAGTTCCCATATTGAGAATAAAGTCACTTTTTTAATCAACTGTACTTCCCTATTCCCTATTGTGACTTTTACAGGTTGGCAAGCAGCAGACTTCCAGAATGGGTAAAAGGACTTAGTCATCGTGTAGCCATGTTGCACACATGCCTGATAAACTGGTGTATCAAACCTCCTGAAATATAACAGAATTATTTTAGCTGATACGCAGTTCATGGATCTAAATCAATATTTTAATTTATGGAGCTATAAATATTGGGTGAATATCTAGATCTCCACTCAACACAAGGATAGGGTATTCCAAGCACTGTCACTGAGGCATCTTTTTGCAAGTATACTGGAGAAAATAAAATACATAGGGCCCTAAAGACCCTCAGTTAAACAAACACTGTTGCCATCTGTTATCCTTTCAGTTAATACAATCTCTAACTCCAACAGCTACAAACTCAGTGCCAAATGAAGCAGTGCTGCCAACTGAAAAATATATGAGTATATCCTGAGAATATATAGAGCATATACTATGCACCACCTTATATTTATAAAATATGACCTTATATTTATTTAGTAAATAACTTCTGTTTAACATTAAAACCTCCTTGTACTTCTCATGCAGTTGCCTAGTTGCAAATGCAATGTCAGGTATTTTTATCTTGTGCAAGGCTATGCTTCCATGAGCAATTATAATCTAATTAAAGTCATTAATGTTTATGCCCTAGGGAAACATTCAGTTATTTGTAGGCATCTGAGTTTTTTCCTGTCTTCCGATCCTTGTTGTAATTTATGCTTTGTTGAGCACTTTTAAATATCCACAAGTTACTTTACTTGCCACCCTGTAGCCTATAGCACTGTTTTCAGTGCTTCTATTTAAAATTATACTGAATAAAAATGGGTAATACATCTATTAAAGTGTCAGAACTGGAGCAGCTTTTGAAGCCAGGATTTTTTTCCTTTTACCAAAAGATGTTCAATTTTTTCATACCATAAATCATGCCTTAATCAGAGTTCAGAACTCTCTGTGCCTTTCAAATGCAAGCAGATACCTAGGAGTGTCTGAAAGAATATACCAGTGATTTCAGAACCTAGAGCACTACTATAATCCTCTATAAAAACTATTTTGGAGCTAGGAAGTGTCAGTGAGGTAAAGGTTTTAGACAGAGTTGGAAATTTTCCTATTATTTATCAGTCATATAGCAATTTTTTTCACCACTAAATTAATATTATTTTGTAAACTGCTAGAGTTTTATTTTCAGAGTTCTGCTGGGACTCGATCCATAGACATTAAGGCAGATCCAAAGGATCCCACTGATTTAAGAAAGCTCTGTAGCTAACCTCAGTGTCCATACACAAGCCATGAGGCAAAAGAAGGAACAGAAGTATCATTTTCACAGGGTGTCCCTAGTAACTTCCCAGGTTTCCAGATTAGGGATTTTTCTGCTTGGAACTGGGAATGTTTGGGTGCAAGGTGAAATAACCAGCCAAAGAGCACATGATTGTATATCAAGCAATCCAACTCAATTACTGCAGAGGGTGTGGGAAGTGATCTGTCTGTATCACTGCTGTCAACCCAAGGGAGGATCACTGCCGATGGCCTGTGACAAGCAAAACATTTTCATGGCTTTGCTTACTACTCTATCACCAAAAAATGTTCCACTTCAGAGAAAAAGTGATTTTAACTACAGCTGTGAAAAAATGTATTTTCTCATGTAATTCCACATTTCAAATATTTTTCACTCCACATGAGTATGAAATTAAAGCTTCTTGAAGGTTTTCACCAAGAGAAACCATGCTTTCCCTGACACTTCCAGATCAGGAAGTGTCAACATGCTGTACAACCTGGTTTACACAAGGGGTGCAAGTTTAAGCCTTTTTCTAAAATAGCATGAGCACCAGGTTGTCTTGGGGTGGAACTGTATCACATATATGTTATCTATAAACACTCAAACATTTTACTGCAGCCAGGACTTGATCCCAGTAGAGTTTGTGAAATTGATTGTTGTGGTTTGGGACAACTGCTTGTCCATCCTTATTTTGTTCCAGCAAGGGATCAAGACAGCTATCCCAAACCAAGCTAAATATACTTCAGTTTGACAACCAGTCACTTAATGACAAAAGTAATTTCAGTATAATATTCCCAACCAGTGGCAGTAATGCCCCTTTTGGAACACATTCTAAATAGCAATCAGCATGGCCAGCCTGACCTTGTCTGAAACCTGTTCAGAAGACATTTAATTAATGAGACTAGAAAGCTAGAATAGAGTCTGACGTGGCCTGTATTCTCCACAGACTGGGGTGCTTTTTAGCTGGAGTGCCCTTTAGTAGGGGTCTGCTGGCTATAAAGTACAGTCCCATGGTCAAGGCAGTAAGGGTCATTAACATGGAGTCAGCAGGATTTAAGCGCATATTGTTACATACCAGTTGTTCTAAATATGGATTATGAAATCATTGATCCTTGGGAATTATTCTTAATATCTGCAGAATTAAGAAATGAAGGCAGACATTCTGTCTCAATAACATAAGCTCTCAACTCTGTCTCAATAACATAAGCATAACTTTATTTACAATGTTTTTTAAGTTGACTTAAGAACATGTGTAGAAACAGTCTTCTTTCTGCAAACAGTTGCACCCACAGTTTCTAGGAAAAAAAAATAAAAACTACAATATTTTTCTCTATTTTCAAACTAGAAAGATGTCAAGCTGAGTTGCTTGCATTACTCAGGAGAAGTGTTCAACATCATTTAGGAATGTAAACTCCATATATTTTAGGTTCCTTTAACAAAGCTTGTTTAGTGTGTGTATCAGGACATCTTAATTTTAAACATTATGCTGAGAAGGTTTAATTATCTGCTACTTGCATCACATATCTCCAGCCCACACTTTACTGTCCAAGCTATTAACTGAAAGTTTGGAATATGACTACAGGTTAAAATGGATTTATTTGATTAATGTGTGTATACAAGTGTGGGTTCTCTTGTGAACTATTCAAGTGTTAAGTTTAATTGAGCTACAGCTGGTGCTGACTGCGTTTTCAGAGAGTAGGGATTTACTGACTGATTGACTGTCTCTCCCTTTTAACCTGGATGAAGATGCGTTCAGGAAGAAGTGAAATTTCCTGATGATACAAAACCACAGGGAAAATATAAAAAAAAAAAAGAAGAGAAGAGCAATAAAATGAATGAAAATACGAGAACATAAAATCAAGTAGTTTATATAAAAGGAATGAAACTAGACATACCAGTTAGAAAATGCATGAAATCAGGGATTTTGTTTGTAAATCTCCAATTCAACTGGAGAGGAAGGATGAGGAAAAAAACCAGATAAGAGCTACTATTCCAGTGACAATACAAATCTCCATTGGAGAGGCAGAATAAATTAAACTAATGAACTTTTAAAACCCTTCAGCTGAGAACCTCTCTCCCTTGTTGGCAGTGCTAGATACAGCTGTTCAAATGGTATCACAGAAGGAAAGCAGAAAATCAGAAAAAATAAATAAATTTCAAAAATTTTCTTCCCTGCTCAAGGATGTGAAACATCCTGTGTGACTTGTAATAAGTACTGCTTATCCTAAGAAAAGGCAGTGAAACCAAATGCAAATAGGGTATAACCAAAAGTATAAAAGATAAATAGAGCTATCTGGTTAGAAATCAAACAAAATGAAATAAAATCCCCCAAACCTTCACAGATTTCATCATCTGGAAAAGCACTGCAAAATTTAACACTTGTCATCCTTTTGCCTAAATAGAAGTTCTGGACAATGATCCAGAAAGAGGCCACCACAAGGGCTCTTTCCAGCTTTCTGGATGTGCAAAACCAACACTCCACATCTATCCTGCCCCTATTCCATCTTCCAGCATTAACAGAGCACATCCTGCCCTTCTGTAGGTGGGAAAGTCACTTCTGTATTTCAAGTTTTTCTTCTGTTTGACCTTTCCTCTTTTTCACTAGTAATATCATTCCATAAAACATCTTTCCATAAAATGTGATCTGTTCCTTACATGAAGGTTAATATGCCCTTTTTTTTCTCCTCCCTTGCAAGGGAGAAATACAGTAATTTTTAATTTTCCTTAACATATATCTTGTTGCTGCCCACAGTTATAAATGAAGATGTTCTAGAAATATGGCTTGTTTTCATGATGTATATTTTTATTCACTGAGAAAGGCTGTGTTCTATGCAAAAATAATTAAGGAAATATAATTATTTCATCTTAGTGGTTCTGAATAATGTCCCTATTATGTTTTTGTATGAACAGTCTAGGAAGCTGTAACATCAGATTTTGAAGAAGTTTCTCACTTTTTTATACTAGGATAGAAGAATTTATAAGAACACTCTGTGCCAGGTTTGCCAGTATCTTGAAGGCTTGAAAATTTCACTGTCAGCTGACTCAACAGGTCACAGAAGCAGATGTAGTTCTAAAAACACACATGGGAGCTGGGAGCAAAGACATACAATGTGTGGGATTGTGATGCCATTATATTACTGAGAATTTTGTCTTTTAACTTGGATTTCAGAGCATAAACCCCTCTTGCTGGCCAATCTTAACCTCCTCTCCCCAATGCTGTGGCTTCTCTCTTGTTCTATAACCCTGGTTGCCAGATATATGTGTCAACAGATAGCTGATTGGAAGAACTGGCTCTTTTTGGCACAGGAGGCCACCAACCAGGAAAGCCATGTGCTCAATATATTATGCAATAAAATATGAAGCTTGAGCTCAAATGACAAAGTCTATTCTCAGTAAAAGAGATCTGACAAGTCTAAAGAATATATTGAAAGTGTAAGATTTCGTTCACATGGTAGTCAGAACAACTCCTCAAAAATACCTACCCTTTTCCATTTCAGAGGAATTCAGTGCACATAAACACTAAAAAATGAGAATTATCGAAAAAAAAAAAACAAAGCCACACAAAACCACAAGAAAATACACACACTCCCAGTAGTGACCTCTGATCGCTGAGTATCACAATAGCAGAGAGAGCCATAAATTCCCCAAGTTCTTTGTCAGAGTGTGCACAGTACATACAGTGCAGAATAAGAAGTAGGTGCTTCTAGTGTTGACACTTCTTTAAATAGTGTCCCATTCATATGGATAGAAAAGAAACAAATTGTGAGGAAAAGTTACTGAGAGTTCTTCATAATTAGCAGAGCATAGAGAAGGTGTTTACAGTGTGGTATCTCCTCCTTTTTTCCTCCATGTATAATCTGTTCTCTACACCAGAAATAAATTAGGTGTTTTTTTCCAGATTTTATGAAGAACATTAAGAAGAGAGATATAAGTATGGTATAGATTTAAAGTATTTGTGGGAAAATAATGTAAAAAACATATATAAACATTAACACACTGAATTTTAAAAAATCTTACCAAAATTGAAAGCTATGGCTTCATCCTTGCAGGTTTGCATGTACGTTATCAAATATACCACCACTGTATTCCTATTTTATTCCAGCAAATAGAGATAGCCTCTGCTTTGCCCAGCAAGTCTGATACTTCTTCTGTGCTAGAGTAATTAAAAGCAAAGACGTAAAACTCCTAATTCCTAAAAGGATGTATTAAAATCCCACAATTTGTTTTTAATCTTCCTCCAAAGTAATATTTATAAATCCTGTCTTTGATAGCTTTTCTGAAAACTATTTGTAAAGCACATTCACATGCAGAGTAATCTGGCTCCACCAAGTGACGATTGCTGTGATTGCTAGTCTACACCTGGACCTAAGAAAACACAAAAGGGTACTAAATATTAAGCTAATTTGGGAACATGGGATTTAGCTGGATAGCTTTGAACTTCATTATATCATAAATTTTAAATAGATTATCTTGTAGTGTAGATGGTAAGTGAAAACACTGAAGCAATGCAAGGAATTTACTTGTCCCACTGGATGATGATGAAATTTTGCCTTACAAAAGTACACATTGGATTACTAATAGTAGCTCCACCAATAACACCTGTGAGAATAATTGTAGGAGAGTGGCAGGAGAGTAAATTATTTTCCTGAAATTCATTCCACATCTTCCAGGTGCAGATAGATAATGAGATAAAGCCTGCTGGAATATCAAGAATGTGTATAAATGAATTTGCTACACAGTCCTTAATGTAAGGTCTAAGAGAACATGCTAAAAACAAGATAGCTAAAAACAAAGTGGATGAAAATCTCAGGTGCAAAGAAGAGTATTATAAAATGTATTCTGAAAAACTATTCTTGAACAACAGGAAGTTTTTAAAGCACTTCAGGTGGCCAGGGAGATACCATGAAATCTGTCAGTAAAACTGTAAAACTGGAATTGCTATGGATGCTGCCTGCATTGACTTTGTGAAGCCACCCAAAGACCCTGGGCTTAGATTTTGCAACCTCACAGGGGCATGAAAAAGTAGCTCTCCTGAAATTTGAAACTACCATGTCGCAGTTGATAAGTTTTAAATACCACTATTAATCAATTGCAAATTTTACCATAAACAGTAGGATTCCCTTTGCCATCATTGTTACTTGCAGTTGTTATTTTTTGTGAGGAAGACTATGAGGAAAGACTGAGCAAACTGCGTCTTGATACCTCAGCTATTGGAAAGAATCATAAATGCCCATGGATATGCACACGTGTACACACATGGGACATACAAACTATTAGAAATTAATTTAATATATTAATATCTTTGGATTATCATTCTCTCTGCCATTCTCCCTAGCTATACAATAATGCAGTGTTTGTTTAATTTGGGTGTTCTCTGTTACATGTTCTGTTCCTTTGAAAAGCCTGGTTGAGGAGGAAGCCTGCTCTACGTTAACAGGAGATAACTCAGCATGCCCAAGGGAGAGAAAGCCAGAGGGGACCACAAGAAGGAATAGACAGGACATTCACAGGAAAGAATGGCATGGCTCTAGAAAGACTGAAAAGAACTTGCACACAGGACTACACAGAAACTGGGGGCACCCAGCAGCTCTAAACCTAGGGTCGGTCTGCAGTGATAGTGGACAAGAAGAGAACAACTCATAAATCTTTTTTCTGTGGTGTTACCTCAAGTTGCCTTAGGTTTTCTTTATATAAAAAAGTAGAAATGCAACTATTTATTTAAATAAAGTTTAGCTTTCATTTTGCTTAGAATGTTTTGGGATCTTTTGGGGGAGCTCATGAGATGAAAGCCCAAGGCATTTCACATCAAAGTGTATTCCAGTCTGCATCTTGTCACAGGAGGGAAGAGACAACCTTGCAGAACAATAGAAGCTGCTAGTGTCCTAGATCCTGGTGTTATTCTGAGAAAGGGCGGGGGGGATGTGAATAAAATAGCAAGGAAAATCACCCCTGGATTTGAACTGACTCCTCTTGAAGAACACATTGAGATGCTTCTTAAAGCCAGATTTTTGCTTAGATTGCTCATTAGTCTGATACTGCACCTAAGGCAGGCGGGGACGGGGCAGGGGAATTACATGTATTCTCCATGCTGAAAATCAGGGGCAAATAAAAATCTTGGTTTTTTTTTTTCTAGATTTTCACTCAGATTCTGTCCTTAGCATTCTAGGAATTTATTCTTTTGAAACTGCAGACTTTTTCTAACTTATGGACTTCAGTATCAATTAGTGAGAAATGCAATCCTTGGAATCCTGAACAATTACTGTTAGTTATTGTCTCTAACAAAAGCTAGCAACACCAAATTCCACTGGCCCATAAGAAGACACCTACACCAGGGTTAAAAATCACAGTTATCTCAAACTGTAAACTGACTGTCCAGCAGCTTAATCAGAAAGCAGAGAGTATTAAGCTGGTAGAATACAATACAAATTAAAAGAAGAAAATATAGATCTTAGCAAAATCTGTGCTGAAGGCTGCACTGAAGAAAATAAATACTCGGTTGAAATCTCTGGCAATTCTGCATTTAAGTTGTACTTTGGTGCAAAAATTTCACGATTAAAAAAAACTGAAGTGAGTTTTCATGAGGCATAATATAAGCTACAAATAAACCAGTATTAAGGCAGACACATGAAAACATTATTTTTAGCAAAAGAATTATGGCAATTGCAGACTCTCTCATTCCTTGCTCACTAGTAAGAACTCCAGTTGACTACAGAAGACCATGCACTAAGACCTAAGCCTCTTTAGTATCAAATAATGCACAGTCTGACAAATTATATAAAAATAACAGAATTTAAATGGGTTTGCAGCCAGGTAATATGTGGTTATTCAGACTACAGGCAATCAGATAAAATATGGTGTGCACATTGAGCTCCTAATTTTACACATAACAGTACCTTCCCCCTATTTCTAGAACCTCTGTGTTTCTAAGACCTCTTTAAAAAAGAGAGGCCTAGGGTTATCCATCATTTCTTAGCTGGCCTAAGCTGACCAGGAGTATCTGTATGTGTGTGTGTGTGTGTGTGTGTGTGTACTTCCTTCGCTGACTGGGGCAGCAGCCACGGTATCTGATGCAGGTGCAATAGTACCTGTAGGAATTAAGCTAGGAAAACCAGAAATAAGTAGCTTTATATAAATGTAAATAACAGGAACCCAGAGACTCCTCTGCAACAGTCTACATCTATTTTCCAACACAAAAATGGTAGGAGAGATGTGTAGGAAGGTGACTGCATGTTGAGTGGGCTCCATGTCTGCAATTTCATTTTCCCTACATCATCTCCACATAAAACTCATTTGAGCAACTATTCAGATTTGTGCTTATTTATTGGCAAATAATTACTTCAATCTAATTTATCTCATGAAATTTCTATAAAACTGCTTTGTACTAAAACATTTTGAAAGTTTTCTATTAGATCTCCTCCCAGCCTTTTATTTTAGAAATTTTTGGCTTAACTACAGTGAAAAACTTTCAGAGAACATACTGATTACATTAAAATTTGTGATATGATAGTTTAATTACTTCTTTTTGGTAATATTCCAGCATTTTACAATTATTTTATAATGAGAAATTCTGTGCTCTATTTCTATTGATTTAAATAGTTCAGATTGAAGGAAATTTGGTCATAGTATCTAATTTTTCAAATGTTCTTAAAATTTTAAATATTTTAATTACACAAAATTAACTAAAAGAACCATGGAACATCCATTAAAACATAGTCCTTTTCAACATAATGTTTTTTCTGCTTCCTCTTTCTTAACACAATCTCTAGTTCTTACCATACCTCTTGTATCTGCCTGTAAATATAAAATAACAATATTGTACCTTTTTATTCTGATTTCTCAAAAATAACTGAGAGAAAATATTCTGAAAGGACAGAAAACCAGATTGTGGGAATGAAAAGCTGTAACACTGGACACTTTATAGTTGCAAAGCATGATAATAGAATGATAAAATGTACCAAGATACAGAGGAACACAAGAAGAGAGAAGTGCAAAGATAACAGACCTTGGAGAATTTTGCCTCTGTTCCACTTTTCTGTCAGTCAAAAATCTTGTCATGTTTGAAGTTCACATCTGCAGCAGTTCAGCTGTCTTTCCATATCTCTTTACCTATGTCATGCCACTTACAGCTTTTGCTGGTGACAGATCTGTTTCAACTGTTCAAGTAAACATCAGGATGTTAGCGGCAAGCTAAGCTACAGAAACAAAATATCCTCAAACCTTAGAAGCCATTTTAATGTCAAATGTTATAATGTCATTTTGGCCATACAGTTATGATTTCAGTTGATCCTCAGGAGTGTTTGTCATTCAAATCCCTCATTTCCTCAAAAGAAACTGCAGTGTGAGTAGAGCTGTTATCAGCCAAAGCAATGAATGATGATTGCAGGGTATTGCTGTATTCTGGAACTGACCACTCTTTTTTTGCCTTTGTTTTCTGTCTGCTATTACCCACAGCATGTCCCACAAAGTGTTTAAGTAATAAAACAATCCTGTTTTTTTCTAATATGGGGAACATATCTAGAGCAGAACCAAATGGAGTACTATGGGGCAATGGTGTTTGCTTCTTTGTCTATCCTTGGCTATTATTGTTACATAATTTATTATGACCTATTTTACCCTGTCTACCCTGTCTTGTTCTCTGTGGTGGACTAAAGTCAGTAAATAGTGTTTGTGCAGGACCTCTTGTGAGAGAACAAAGTGTCAATCTATATCTCTGTCTCCTACCTATGAACAATGATTAGCTCTTTCAAAGTCATTCACCCATGACCCAAACCCCTGAGAGCTGACTGCAGCAATACAACCCCAGCAGGAAGGAAAATTGCTTTTCCACACTTCATAAAAATCCTCCTTAACTGAATATTCTGATCTAGAGGAAGTGCTGACTGTCAAGACATTTTTTCCCTACCCAGTAGCAGTGTGCCCCAGCCAATGTGCATGCCAAATGCTGCTGTTAATTTCTTCAGTCCTCTGTCTTTTATCATGTTTTACCAGTGGCTTTAGGAGCCAGTAAGGATTGTACACACTATTACAAGGCCTCAAATAAATACTTGTATGTAATGTGTACATATAAGAGTAGTTGTGTTTAAAGAGAAAGGTCAGCTTTAGTCCCAGGTTTATGCATATAAACCAAGACCCTCTCCACTGACACCACTGGACCTAGAGAGAGAACATATGCGAGAGTGGGAAGCTAGTGGCACTCTGTTCTATCAGGATCCTGGATTTCTGCACTTATTATCATATGATTAATATTTACCTCTCATATTATGACAGATGTATTAGCATTAAGAAAAGCTACATTAAAATATATTCTTGTATCCATGAATGAGTTTTTGCCTTTGTCTCTTTATGCTACAATTCTACCAGTGGCATATTCTACTACTGAGCTATTTATTCATCAGGAAAACTGGGAAATAACTGGTGGAAAGCCATATATTTGTACACACAGTAGAAGGGAAAGAAATAAGTTTTGTCAGTAAATATTCATTCAATGCCAAAAAAAAAAAAATACCCAAAAAACCCCAACCAAACCAAGAAAAATCCCCCACTCTTCAAAGCTTAAAAAGAAAAATGTTTCCTGCTTGGTAACCTAGAACCAGTACTAAACTGCACTTCAGTCATGTGAGACAGAGGTTAGTAGGAGATTTGGGGGTAGAAAATTTGAGGAGTAGGATGTTGTTTCTGACAGCATGCTCTGGAACTGCTGTGTACTGGAGAAAGTCAGGGTTCTGGTCTACTGACAGGTGGTACAATGATAAATTAAGATACGTACTCAACGCAAACGTTGAGAAAATGTTAAACACTTAATATACACTTTTGTTTCATTATTCCTCTTTGCTCATTAGACCATGAAGTTTCAAGATTTCAGACTGGCACTTTTATTGTTGCATACTGCTATGGATTAAGACACTCATTTTGGATTCTGGATTTTCCCTGGCACTGAAAGGAAAGATTTGGTGGCAGCTCAAGACATGTATAACTCAGAGTGTCTAAAGTGGAAGACAAGCTGTATCTGACCCATATAATAACCACTGCATATTTTTTTGTCTCTGGAATATCTCTCATGAACAGATCAAGATACTTATTAATCTTTCACGTCCTTGCTTACATTAAACTGATTAATAATTGAAAACATTTAAGAATTAATTAGAACATAAAGATTTATGTATATATATGCATTTAGAACAATTTAGAATACATATTTACATCAAAAAGACACTGATACAACTAATGCAGGAATGCTGATTTATAGCTAATTATTTTTAGCTTAATGAAATCATGTTGCCTCATGCTTCAATTAACTCAGGCATCTTTTCCTCTTACATTTGTGGTTTTCCTTGTAAGAAGAACAAAGTTAGTTTTGAGAAAGAAAAATATTAGCATTGTAATCAGAAAGTGGTTACGGATAACTTAGAATAGAGAATGTAATGCTAATAGCATATTCCAAAATATAAATGGTCTGAACTTTATCAGCTTATGGCTTGAATCATAAAACTTGCTGAAATGTGAAAGAAATAGAACATAGGGACATACATAAAAATAATGCCACCCAAAAAATGCTCACATTTCTTTTTAACCTTGCTGAAGGAACAAAAAGCAATCATCTGATTGTCAAAAATTTCAGGTCATTATTTCTACAGGATTTTCAGCCAAACTTGCTCAAGCTAGTAAACCTTTTTTGCTCAAATATGCCTGTACCAGCTTCTTAAAAAAAAATGTTTGCTGCTTTTCTGTTTTCAGGAAGAGGAGGGTGCATCAGCATCTTTCAGTCCCCACAGTTCTCACACATCAAATATTCTTAGACTCCTGTCATGATACTTTCAAGACGATGATAGCTACAAACATCCTACTCCAAGCTGATCAGAGCTGAACAGTTTGAAGGCAGCTCACAAATGAGCCATTCAATGGCCAAGCAGAAAAGCACTGCAAGGCATCATCAGTGTGCATGTCACAGCAAATGAGAACACAGCTGACTCAGCAAGACATAAATGATCTTCCCAAACCACAAAGGTAATGGAAAGCAAGACAGTCCTGTGTGTCACCAACCAGTCTCTGCTAAAGGAAGAAAATACTGCTGGTGTGTAAGAGCCACTTCTCAGGATGTCCTCTAACAGAGACCAATTTGCAATATTCATTAATTTGGTACTAAACATAACAGTATATTGTATACAATTTTCCTCTTGTCCTCATGGTGGGCACTGCATTTCATACATTGTGATTTCCAGCTCTGTACCTCTCAGTGGTAGAGGAGTAAAATATGAGTCATATCTACCACACTGAGCTACTCTGAAGGCTAACACCAGACAGTACAAACATCACCACAGTGACTGTCTGATGTAGGGCTGGATGTGGAGCAGCTGAAAAGATGGGTAGGGTATTTAAGTAGGGTATCTGGAAGTCATCCAGCTGCCTGCATCAACAAAAACTTGCCATCGGTCACCACATCATGGCTGCTCCTCTGTGCCCTACTGGTGATCACCAAAACCAAGTGAAAAAGTAGATACAGCAAGTCTAAACATCTGTTCTTATAGAGCCATACACTTCACCCTGTTATTGAAACCAGTAGAAGTTTTAAAAATATTTTCCATCAAGTACTGGATTATCAGTGCTTCTCATAAGCATTCAATCAAAAAGTTAAAATTCCATTTATTTGAAGACACTGGTTTTGGTAGCAATAGAAGAAACTAATTAAGGTTTCATAGGATATTTCACATCGGATTTTTTGCTTAGTTGGGACAAACAACTTTCTAACTTTGAGCCCTAACAGAATGTATTGGACATCACCATGCAACATCACACTCAGACAACTCTGATAAGAAGTATCCAGAAATGCTCCCAGAATCCAATTCCTGTAAATTGCTGTCATTATATGAAGCAACTCTTGCCTCGTAATGCAAGACAATAAATCTAAGATGAGAGCAAATCTTTTCATCCTGCAATTCCAGTCACAGCAGCAGCTGTTTTGCCACATGAGTACACCCGCTAGAAATAAACTAATAATCCACAGCAACTCTGGCATCAATGACAGCATCAATCTTTATAGAGGAAAACGTGAAATTGCTTACAGCAAAGATTCAGTTGAGCTAGAAAAATTCACTACTTGGAATCCTCTGCTATAAATAAATAAAATGATACAGAGGGTGTAACCTGCAAGTAATTTAATAGAAACACAACTGTCTGGAGATGAGACTAATGCACAAATGAGCATACCTCAGTAACAGTGCAAATGTGATTATCGGGATATAGAAATTCAAATACAGAAAATCAAAGATAATCTGCAGAAAGATTCCAAAGTGTTTCTGAAAGAGCTGTAACAAAATTAATGGAAACAACAGAATGAAAAAAGGTGAAGAGAGGATTTTTAATCTTGATAGAAGTACACTCAGGACAAAAAAAATAAATAATTAAGAGTAGCACTTAAGGTAGTAATGATGAAAGCATTATTTTTTTAATCAAAAGAGGTTTAATTTAATCACAATCAGGGTCTTTGTGCACCCAATTGCCTTTAAAACAGTGAGAGGCCTGAGGGAAAGGGATGCAAAGTTAAGTGTACAATACCAGAAAACCAGCACTTCTAGAGACTATGTGATTTTTAATGTCCAGGATGCCTCTATTTTTCTTCTGGTTTGGGGGTGGGGAGGGAGGTAGAAAGAGAAATTGTGGGATTCTTGGGATTTTCGGTTGGGCTTTTAAAAATTTTTATTTTCTTTTTTTCCCCCAGGTCTGTGAGATTTTGTTTTGTTTTGGGAGAGTTTTTTGGGGCTGGAAGGATGAGTTGGTAGATGTTACTTAGGCCCATTAAAAACAGATGAAACAGATGAGAAAAAAGCAAAAAACATGTAATGAAGAACTAAGATAGTGGGTTGCAGTGGTTTTATGTGTTACTAGTAAGTAAGTGGGTCTAATGTGTGCAAATTGCTCATCATTTTTCATGCTGAATCCTAAAGAAAATATTTTTTTTTTTACATTATCTCATGTCTCCAATGGGATTGTCACACTGCATCAAGGGCTGGGTTTGTAGCACTTCTTTGCTAACAGGTATGCAACACCAACTTTGACAGTTTCTATTGATGAAGTAGGAGAGTAAGTAAAATACTCATTTAAACTACTGCAAAAACTACACAGATAAGGCCTTCAAGGCTAAACTGAAAAAAAAAAATCCATGAACTTGCAAGGAGCGGGAAAGACAAAAGCACACACATCATGATTTCTGTCATGATCCATGAAACTTTTCAAGTTTGAAATCACATTGCCACAACACATCCAAGCTGTAATGAGTAAAACCCGGAAATTGGGAATAGCTGTAAGAAAAAAAAAGCGTAGCATAGTGTAGCTATGAAATGCTGATTTAACAGAACCGAGAATACCATTTATTCTGTTAATAAGACATCGTTTCGCTGTTCGGGGTTTTTTTCCTCCCATTTCTCTCAGTGGTTAATCAAGGTTCAGTACGCCGTGGTCAAGATGCATATATGCACACAGAAGATGTAAGTTCCCTCACACTTGTCAGGAAAACCCACAAACGCAGAGAGGCTTATGTCCGAAAAGGAGACAGAGTCCTGCAACTTTATTGGAATAAACGGAGATTCCACTGTGACACACACCCGCGGGGTTTTCTCAATCGAGGTTTTGGAGGGCATAGATTAGGGTTAAGATCCCGAACTCCCGGGCGCATGTTGCCCTCTTCCTTTCCCCACTGCTGAGGTACCAGGAAGGTACAGCCTTCCTGAACAGCCAAGCACATATTCCCCTCTTGAACCTGCTATTTTACCCCAAAGCTCAGAAACTCAGGCTGTGCAGACCCTTGTCTGTTTCACAAGCCAAGCTGTCTGGGCTCTGCGACAAACCTGCTACCCAGTATTAGCAGAGACATCAAGACATTTCAAGACGTTACCTCCACCCCTCAAATCGTTTGTAAAGACATTCACTTTCCTCTCACGCTTGTCCTGCGCTTCACGGCCTGGCCGTGAGTAACTCTCACAGCGCAATTTAGAGTGTGAAATGCCCATCCTGCTACTGCTGCAAGAAGCGTCTACTGAAAACAAAGCAGCGCAGATCAGAAATTTAATCTCCCGGCCCTGCCATTTAACCCGGCCCTGCCATTTAACCCCGCCCCGCCGCTGCCCCGCGGTTGCTGAGGCGATGCCGGGGTGGGCGGGGCCGGGCGCGGTGCGCGCGGCTCTCGCGGTGTGACGTTTGGCTCGGGACGCGCCAATGGGAGGCGGCGGCGGCGTTTGAACGGCGCGTGGCGGCGGCAGGCGCGCGGGTGCCGCCTCGCGGGGCCCAGCGGCCGCTCCTGCGCCTCCCGGGTGCGGCCGGAGCTGAGCGGGCACAGCTGGGCCGCGGCGAGACAAGGAACCGGGTGTGCGGAGAGGGGGGGCACCGAGCTGCGGGACGAGAGAAAATCCGCGCCGCCGCCGCCGTTGCTGCTGCTGCTGCTGCGCCCGGATCCGTGCGGACCCTCCCGCCTCCGGCAGGGGCTCGAGCGGCCGCGGCCGGTAGGGGAGAGGTGCTCGGCTCTGTGCTCGCCCTTCCGAGGAGGTTCGGCCGGCCGGTGCGGGGTGTTGGAACGCTGTGCCTGCAGGGTTCGAGGAGCAGGGGGCCGGCTGCCGGTGCCTCGGGAGGGCCCAGCCGAGCTCTTGGCTCCGGCCCCGGTGTTTAAAGCGCTTCCTGGACCTGCTTCGGGCGCGGGGAGTTTTGCAGTTCAGCCAACGCGCCGCGGCCACGCCGCAGCATCTCTGGTAAGAATGGACCTCAGGAAAAGCTGCGTGGCTTTTCGTGGTTGCGGGTGTCTGCTGTGTGTGTGCCTCCGCTAAAAGTGCCCCGAGCTCTACGCGTCTGTCCCAGCGCCTTTTCTTTGGGGGGCGTGGTGTAACCCCGGCTTCATGGGTTCACCCTTTCTACTTTTAAAGGCAGAAGATGGCAGACTACTCGAGGAAGTCCTTCAAAGACAGTCTGAGTGATATAAAACAACGTATGAGAGAGAAAAGAGCTCAGAAGTTGTCAAGGCTGGGTAAACCTACCCAGTTCTCCACCGTAAAGGCCAGAAGAGCAAGTAAGATGATTGAATATTTTAGGATCTATAATTTATTTGTTTTCTTTTTAATCCCCTTTGAAACACTCACTGTTGTGTTGCAGCCAACAAATCCAACAAAATGAAGATCATTCAAGCAAACAACAGAGATCTGGCTCTGTCCTTGCAAGAACAGAAGCTCAAACTGAGGGAAGCTGAAGCTACAATTCTTCAGCTAAAGAAAGATTATTACACTTTGAAGGCTCAGATGCTTGTCTTGCAAAGAAATCACAGGTTCCAGCAAGAACAAGGACACATGGAGGTATTTTTAATAATAACTATATGAGCTGGTGAAGCTTAACATCAGAGTCTGTACCAATCCATTGGTAGATATCTTTATGATCTTAAATGTTTCATAAAACATTAACTTGAGTATGTTCAACAGGGCTTTTTTCACCTTAGTATGATACCTAAGTAGGTGTCAAGGTTTGGATACCTTGACACCTGGAATTGAACTTTTTTTCTCACTACTCTTTCTCATTTACTTAAAATAAGAAAGAGTAAACATAAGATCTTAAAAATTTTAATTTAAAAAAAAAAATAAAGTCTATCTTATGTGAATTTTCTAGGGGGTTTATCACATGTGAAGGCACCTGACAGAGGTTTTATCCGATTTTAGTTATCTCATAATGCTGATAGGTTTGTAGTTGATACTAGACTATGATAGTAACAGTGTTACTGTCCTTCCTTTGTCCATTAGAATTCACTGTCAGCCTTGAACGAGATAATTTCCAAAGTCTCTCAGAGTTTACTGGACTCAGTCACTGCTCTTGGCACAGCAAAGAATTTGTGTTCCATAGACATGGTAAGTGCCTTTTCCTCTTGAGGAGCAGGACTTCTGTTACTGATTGCCTTTGCTCCTTCCACCATAGGTACACACAGATTTTTAGATCTGTGCCCTAGTTCAGGGGAAGGACTAGTCCCACAGTTCCCAGTATCCTAGGGGTGCACACTGTGGGGGTGTGTCAGGTTATAAGTGGGACTGAGGCTCTGCTAGGCAGTGTTTGGGGCACCCTGATTTTCTGGGGTACCTTCCCCTGTCCACTTGCTGTAAGGTTGGGCTGGTGATGAATGTGCTGATGTGCAGAGGCTGAGAAGGTGCCTGGCTAACACCCACGGCAGCTGGCATTAGCCAGACAGAAAGAAAGAGTCACGGGCTTCTTTGGTCCTTCCTTGGGTAACTTGGCTGTCATCTGAAATTTGTAGATGGTGCAAGCTTGTTTCAGCCAGTTAATCACAGTAAGATTTATTTTGTTGACAGAATCAAAGAGTGCTTTCTTCAGGTCCTGGAAACAGTTGCAGTGTCACAGGACCAATACATTCAATGTAAGTATCATTGATTAATGACTGTGTATGTTACAGGAAGTTTAATTTTCTGACTGGAAAAAGGGAAGAAACCCACTATAACAAAAAATTTCCTTGTAATAAACTTTATTGCTGTTCAGTAAATGCTATCTTTGGTATTTTCTCTAGAGAACCTCTAAAGTGTGTTCTTCAAGATAGTCCTGTACTTCCAAGTGAGATGGAAGCTGATGGTGACAGAAATTCTTTGCCAGAGAAAGCATCTGACAGTGACATTTCCTTTACCAAAATAATTCCAAGCAAAGGTAACTAAATCAAAGTATCAGACATTGCTCTATTTTGAATTTGGAAAACAATGTGTGAGTACAAGTTTAACTAATTGCTGCTTTTGAAAGAACTGACAACTTCTGGCTTATTGTCAAAAAAGAGAAATATTAATGCTGTCCAGTAGTAAAATGTTTGAATGAAGATGCCCAGAAAAATGGGGAGGAATTTGAAACTGCTTTATGTTCTCTATACCTGCAGTCCAGTTTCATTATCTACCAGGCAGTTCAACCAAGTAAAATTACCTTTAGGCAGTCACTAGCATTTATGAAATCAATAAAACCTTGTTAACATGCTTTCTGCATGAAAGCTGTTTTAAACAGAGCTTATCTCAATTGCCAAACCCTAGTTTATAAAAATCTATGAAGAAAATCCAAAGAATAGTCTGAATTTTTGATACATTTAGAATTTTTGTACAAAATCTTAACATGGTTTTTCTGTTTGGCTTTAATATGACATTTTCTCTTTAATTACAAGGACAGCCATCTGATTTTCATCTGAACAACACAGAGCCAGAGCTGGAAAATGTTTCTTCAAGTGTAAAGTTTGGACTTGGTAGGATGTTACCAAAAAATGTATCCACCAGACGTCACTTTTCAAAGATAAGGAACCTTGATGTAATGTGTACTCATGTCTTGGACCATTTAGAAACACCTGATTCAGTAGAAGAACTTTCTGAACAGAGTGAAATTAGGCTTGAGGAAGGTCTAGAGGAGTGTGCTACAGAAAATATAAGTGCAGCTGTTCCTCACTTGAATGAAAGCAAGGTCCATTCAGAGCTGGCAGAGTTGAGGCAGAAAAATACTGAAACTACACAGTTCAAATTAAAACGTAATTCTGATCTTAAACAACCAGAGTGTAAAAACAAAAAAAAGAAACGAAAGAAAGAAAAGCGCCAGAAAGGAAAACAGGAATGGCCACTTAGTTCCCAACAAAGACCAAGAAAACTGAGTAAAGAAGCTTCTAAAGAAAACCTGAATTTCTTGGGTGACATCAGTGATGCTTATGACTTTCATTTGGAAGAGAGTGTCCATCTTACACCTTTTCGACAAAACAAGGAGAGCAATAGCGATACTGAAGAGGAGGATAAAGAAGACTCAACTGAAACCAGTACCATTGAGTCAAGCAGTACTGCAGGTGACTCAGATGACAGCCTCTATGAGCCTTACAAGAGTAAATCAAAGAAAAGGCAAAGTTCAGTGGATGAGGACCCTATGCCATCAATCCATCCAAGGCCAAGATCTAAAAGATGCTTGGCACAGCGTGAGCAGAAGCTCTGTCATGAAGAAGAGACTGAAAACAACAAATCAAGTAATAAGTCTATTAGTAAGTATAGAAAGTGTTCTGTAAGTGGTTTTGTCTCCTTGAAAGATAACATTGTTTAGGAGATTTAGGCTTTTTTATTTTAGGGGTTTTTTTTAATGGCAACTACATAGTTTTGTTTTAAGAATGGTTAGATTTTTCTTTTAAGCTTGCTTACCTGAATTAACTGAACTGTCCCTAATTTCTTCACAGGGCAGCCTTCTGAGCCATCTCGTGGGCATCTCTGTGATGTTACCAATACAGCTGCAGTGCTCCCCAGCACTGGGAATGCAGAAATTGTCCCTGAAGGTGAAGGACTTGAGTCTCCAAAACGCAAGCGGCGAAGCTGTACTGTTACTGTGAACTACAAAGAACCAAGTATTGCAGGGTAGGTGTCTTTACTTTCCAGTTTGATAAAAAGTTCATGATATTCCATCCAACAGAGGGATTTGAAAGGCTTATATAGATCTTGAAAATAAGATGTTAACAAAAGAGCTCATTCAAAGAAGTCTAGAGTTAGTAATACAGCCTAATACATCTGAAATGGAACTTACTAGCTAAAGTTATTGTTTTAAGTGATGTAGGGAACAGAACTTAGTTTTGCCTTTATTTTTTTTCAAACAGGAAACTGAGGAGAGGAGATCCATTTACAGATACAATGTTCCTGTGTTCTCCAATTTTCAAGGTGAAAAAAGACGCTAAACGACATTCTCATAAGACTGAAAAAATACAATGAGAAATTGGTTAGTTGTCTTTGAGATTTTCAGCAAAACCATGCTTCTGCCATGAAGAAAGCAATTTCCTGGATGAAATATTTTGTTGCACAGTATGTTAAATATGTGAATAAGTTGTGTGTCTAGTATTAAGGGTATCACATTAAGGGTGCCTGGATTTATTCTAGTGCCTTATTTTTAATGATTGATTACTTTTATAACTAAAGTGATTCTATTTAAGCTCTTTTTGAGTGGATCTGGGAGTATATGAGAAATCTCTGATGGATAAGATGGCGAATGTCATTATCTGGGTGAACTTTTAGGCACTTCAAATGTTTTTGGCAGGAGGTATTTTTAATAAGTGTTTATATAGATCTTGTTCATGTGATGGTAGTTTCATGTTGAATATTGTAATAAACGTCTTAGTCTTTGGAAACAGCTTGGAGTGGGTTGGTGATCTTTTGGCAGTTTCCATGGTTGCCTCAAGGGTACTAATGTCAGCAGTGGGTATTACAGGTCTGTGTACTCTGTCCCCATCTTCTGTGGTGGCATAAGCAGTTCAGAAGCAGCTTAGCCGCTCCAATTTGATTCTGTAGCTGCAGCTCTCAAAAGCATCAATTTAGGCTTAGCTGGTATTGAGTGCAATTTAGAATTAACCAGACAGAAACAAAGCGACCTTCTCATGAAGATTGGTGGAAGAGGCTCCTCTTAGGTCCCAACTCTTGTGGGACATTCATAGCAGTTTATAAAAAATTATTAAGTTTATAAATTTATAAAGTTTATAAAAATTATGAAAAGGTCCCAGCTTTGACCAGTGACTTTCCCAGAGGAAGAGGTGCCACATCTGCACTTGTGCTATTTGGTGCCACACTAGGCTACATATGAGAACAGTGTTACAAACTGTCCACCACTCAAACTACTTTTGCTTTGTTTGAGACACACTTAAGTATTAATGGGTTTGTGAATACCCAAAGAAAAGGTACATTCCAAACACCTAACAGGGAAAAAACAAAAACTACTCGTTCTTCCTTTCCTTTGTAAGACTGCCTGTCCCACTTCACTAGGTGCAAGATCTCTCCCTTTCTGTAATAAAACTGCTAATTATTATTTTACTTGTAGCTTCTTCTATGGCTTTCAAAAATAATACTAGCTGTAGCTACTGCATATTTGAAAATCATGGTTCACAACACAGCCTTTGGATGCTTAAATGGAAACTTTACCTTTGTATCCCAAAATTCTAGTCATAGGCCCTCACCATCTCAGTCTGGGATTCTAGTACTATGGCAATTTGAGCAGAGTGGTTGAACTATATTGGTTAGAGCCTGGTGCTAATAATGCCAGGGGTGTGGGTCCAATCCCTGTCTCAGCCATTCATGCAAGAGATGCACTTAATGATCCTTGAGGGTATTCTGTGAACCTCAGGTACTCTTTCATGAAACAAATCTCCAACAGCAGATTTCCCTTTATCAGGGAAAGAAGAACAGGGTGATTGCAGAGCAGCCCAAGGCAGGGTGTGGTGGTTGGTCTGGGTGGTTTTTTTCTTACTGGATTAAGCAAGTTTGAAAAATTGAAGTGATGGAAAGCAGTCTTTCTTGATGTCAGCTGCTTTCACTAGAAGTGTTTGGTAAAACAGCTCTTGGCTACTGTTGTTACCCTCAGAACAGAACACCTTCACAGGAGCAAATCTAAGTGGATGGGGGGAAAGAAAAATCTCTTCCTATTCTAATTATCTGTCACATATTGGACAGGTGCAGATTTTGTTGATGTGATCATAACTGACCATATGATGATGGTACAAGCTCAACCTGGATTGTAGTTTGCTGCTTACATATATTATGTATTGTGAGTAAAGGACTCTTGAAGGCAAATACTGGCAAATAGCATAATCAAAACTTTGGACAGCTAAGTCAACAGCATGGTATCTCAGTTACCATAAAGCTGGGAATGATACTTGGACTGATCACAGCTCAGCCCAGCCCATCATGAACTCAGAGGCCATTTCATGTATTTTCTGTCCTACCTGGAAGAGGCACTGACAGCACTCCTGTAGCTTCACTGTGCTTGCTTGTGAAAGTGCTTCAGTATGTATGTTTGTGTCACAAGTACCAAGTAATGAAAAAAAAGAGAGACCAAAGTAAGTAGGGTTTTGTACATATATAATTTAAAACTATTCTGTACCAGTACAATATATTAATTTGACAAATGTAAAGTTCATCAGCTGTTAAAGCATTTGCAAAACCACATATCCTACCATAACTTTATTGCACAGTATCTATGAAAATATTAATTCTTAAATTAGAAAACACGTTTCAATATAGAAGAGACAATCTGATTGAAAGACTATAAGAAAATCTACTCTGAAAATAACAAAAATTCACAGGTTACCAAGCTTAACAGGTGCATCTGTAGGCCCAATCTACAAAACAGGTTTATAGCATCCTGTTCTGGCTATTAAAGAAAAAGTACTCACTGTACCCTTGTTATAGATCCCAATGTAGGTCAGACTAAATTCATACAAAACACAATGGCAAGTCCAGCATTAACATTTTGAATACCTTGGGTACCACGTTTACTACTTCTAGATAGTTCCTGACATCTCCTTGCTGAATTGACCTGTGATCTAACACTGCACAGGCATTTTGCAGGAATAGATTCTTTGACACATCACAGGATTGGTTTTCCCAGTCTCATAACTTGAATTTTACCAGTGTAACATCTGTAAATATAAAACACCAAGAATGAAAGTTTAATCTGTTTTTCACAAAAGCAGTTATACCTTACAAACTCTAATTAGAAAATGTCAAGGGACAGCTTTTTGGCCTGCACTGATCTCCATTAAGGATTTAGGTGTACCTCTTAAATGTAGTGTAAGCAGCAAAATGTATATATATTATATGTATATATGAGTGTGTGTTCTTTTTGAAGATATACTAAAAGCTGTAAAATGTTAATATGTTCCTGGGTCTAAATAATCACAGTTAATAAGCATTTACAATAAAGCTTGGTAGAAAATCCAGTTTACCACAGAGCCAAGTATCTAAGCTCGAAGCTGTCCTATGTTGTCTTCCTTTGGGTACAATAGTCTTATTTCTGCTGAACAATCTAAAGAATTTAGCAGTGAGGAGTAGTAAGTAGGGTGGATCATGAGGTGCATAAAACCTTAACTCTACTAAGCCAATTAAAATTGTCTAGTAGATGCAAAGTAGTCTCCAAAGTTATTTTCCAAAGTTATTTTGGGTACTTATGTCCTGCATAAGCCAAGTCACTATGACATTATGCATATAGCCAGATTTTTTTCTTTTCCTTTTTTTTTCCTTTTTTTTTTTTTTTTTAAAGAGTGGTTATGAGATTACAATTTGCAGGTAAAATATTTATCAAAACTGAAAATGAATAGAAAAACTTGCATCTATCAAAGATCACAGGCAGTCCTTTTCCAGAACTGACTACTCTTCTCTCACAGCTTCTCAACCAGCTGAGTGTTTCTTTTAAAAAATAATATCTTATAAAAAGATTCTACAAAGAAACAAATGTTTCAGAACCCCCCCACACCTGTTGTTTTCCCTTACAATTTTCTTTTTTACTGGAAAAAATAATAAAACTTTATCAAATAGGTACTGCATTAGGTAAGCTATAACATTAGGTAAGCTATAACATCTGTTGTCTGGGAATTTTCTCCATCTTCCCAAACATGTGCAACTTCCCCCAGGTTTGTGGGGTTTCTGAGGCTGTAGCTGATAAACTTATTAGGAACATAAGGTAATCGGCACACAAAAGAAATATTCCGTAATTAAATACATTATAAAGCATTTTAATAAAATAATTTTTGTAACTTCATTATAATACATGTTTGCAAAACTAAAAGGGTTTTTAAAAGTGCTAAGTATTAAACAGAAGTTTCTTGAAAGTCCCACAACTCAGATATAGAACGGCTTTCCCTGTCCATAACATAGGCACACTATTTGGTTGTAAAAAAGACAGTGTCACTTGTCAATTAATCCAGCTTCTTTAATTTTTGTGTAGAAGAATTTCTCCAGTATATTGGCACATTTGTAGTATTCACTCTCGGGGGGGTTGTACTCTCTGCAGTTTGTAAAGACTCGCTGCAAGTCTGCCATGAATAATTTCTTAGACACGTAGTACCTGTTCTTGAGTCGCTCACTCATTGTTTTGAGATCTGCACAGAAGAAAAATATATGAACAGCGTTGGATTCAAATATGTTTTGTGTGCAATATCCCTTCAGACCGATTTGCCATTTAACATGAGCAGGCAAGGCTAGGATTTGGAATGGAAATTGCCTTCATCTAAGGCATGGTCCGTATTTCAGTTTCAAAAGCAACTAAGCTGCTGGAACTAAGCAATATTTCACTGTGAGAATGAATTTATGTAGAGTTTATTTTTAATTCCTTAAAACATTAAAGCTTTTTTTGTTCTGTTCTCAGAGCTCTGAGTTTTCTGTGGGTAGTAGATGTCCCTAACACTCTTCTGATTGTCCTGAGACAACCTGTTCTCAGCTCTGCTGGAGGAAGCCTTAAGAGTATATGGGCAAAGAATTCAAACATCACAAAACATGTATGTTAATCTAAAATCCTTACTGCTGTGCAAACAGAGCAGAGAAGATACATTGGTCTACACTACAAGCAGGAATTGCAGCTCTGAAAGAAAAGATTAAATTTGTTCTACGCTCTACATATATTTTTATTACCTCTTCAGAGTTTATAGTTGTGTATCCTTTTTAAGAATCATGTGAGAACTGATCTCCCCTGCTTTCAGAGCATCATGCAAAACATTTACTTACAGAACATTCTTTAAGGAGTGTTCTCCTTTATACTAAAATCAGTCATCCATAAAATATGTAAATCATCTCAGTGTTCTCCACATAGTTGCTTTCCCAGTAATTCTCATCAGGCATTTAAAAATTCTGTCTATATTACAAGTGTTCTAGGAGTGAGTACAGGAATAGAAGTAGTGGGAGGTGTGCTGGATGCCTTGGCTTTTCTCACCTCAGATGCTCTAACAACTATTTTTTTAGCAATGTTTGAGCCAGGCATCAGCAGCACCTTTGTGAAACTGTAACAGAAGCAGCTGAAACGAAGAAGACTTAATGTCAATGACTATTGCAAGGACAACAGAGACCAAAGACCTCCAATGCAAAGGAATTAAACTTTTTAACTTCAGATTTGAAAATATGGTTTTATTTTCATTTTGGTAATGGTTTGGGAGGTTTTAGGGAGTGGGTTTGGTTTTTTTTAAGGGAGATTTGAATTTATTAAAAGAGAGGAAACCCTGTCAAATTGACAAGATGGGATTATTTAAGGAAAGTTTGAGGGATGCTCTCAAATACTTTTTCCAATGGTACAGAAATTGCCAGTCCCTAGTTTTGCACAATATTTTATGAAAGTAAAGGCTCATTCAGTTTCTATTAAGTCTGAAATTCAGGTGCCAATGCCTAAACTAGATATCCATAGACTAATTATAGCACCCATCTGAGAAGGCTGCTCAGCTCACCCTAAAGCAAATGTTGCCTGGCTAAAGAGTTAAGCTGTTCTCCTCTTAAGTACAGTGAAAGTTTGGTTCCATCTGTCACTCAGCCATACAGCTTTTGAATGGCAGTTGAAAAGGGGAAAAAAGAAATCTAAAGGGTATTGCTTGATAGATTACCTGAAGAGCACTTAAAACAGGGGTTAAAAAGCATTTATACATGAGAACTGACTTCAGGAGGTAGTAAAAAAAATTTACAGCCATACCTCTCAAAAACTACAATTTAGTCTGTACACAAACATAAAGGCAACTGTTATATCTTGTCTGAGAAACTTTTTACAGTATCAATATGCTGACAGGGAGAGCACAAAGAAATCTGAAGTTAATCACGAATCAAGGCACAGTTTACTCATGCTGGGTACCTTAGCTGAAAAAAAACCAAAGCAAAACTAAACCACCGACCTCAGCTTAATCCTCAAAGTAAACTGCTGCCCCTGCCTCTAGTGTAACACACCTGAACAATGAAAGGACAGACAACATTCCTACTTGGAGTTTCTCCTCAGGTAATTTATTTGTAACCACTGCTCAGATTAAACAGATTTCTGAGCTAGATCTGCTCAGAATAGCAGATAGAGAAAACTCTGCCACAGAACAGGATTCACATCCTTTTTCTTCATTGGTAGAAAATAAATTTGTGTTGGGGATACATGAAGCCAGCAATTGGTTTATAAAGTATATGTACATCTGCTCTTTGGGAATGATAAATTGAATATAAAAAAAATAATTAAACTAAATCGATATACATGGGCTTGGATTCTATGCAAAGCAACATGAACAATTACTTTTATTCTCTGAGAAACTGATGGCTAGTAGCCTGCCATGAACCTGTATTTCCTTTTGTAACAATATTAAAGGGTTCAGAAACTGGAATCAGAATGATAGAGGTGAGCCAGAGTTCAGTTTTAAATCTGGTGCAGCACAAATCAAGCATCCATTCAGAGTATCACTGAATTATCATTGAAATTATATGTCCCAGAAGTCAAAAGCTGGGTCATAAAAGAAGCAGTCAAAAGAAAAACATTATTAGCAGTTGTGTACTTCCCTTTGCAAGCAATCCTACATAAACAATAGCTGTGTTACTTATAAGTGAAAATAAATAAACAAATAAATATAACACCTCAGACAACTGTGGCAGATCTAAATGACAAAGATAAAAGTTAGCTTAGAATCAGTTGCATGAAGCATTTTCCTAAAATTAAATTGGAGCAAAGTGTTAAGACTTAGTGAGAAAACCCTGTGACCTTTGAAAATGTTTTCTCTATGTGACTTAGAAATCTTAAATCTGTATTTCAAAGCAACTCAAACGCTCAGGTGTTTCTGAAAGTTTGCCTTCAGGTTTTTAACATATGAGTAGGATCTGCAATGACCAGTTAACCACACACAAGAACATATCCCTGCAACTCACCTACACCAGCTCAGTCCTAAAAGCTTCTAGCTGACTGCACCATTTAGGAGCCTGTTAGGGTTCTCTAGGGCACACTAAGGTTTCAGATAAGTACACCATGCATGTTTCACAAAGGTCACAGAGCACTCATCAATTTCAAATGACAGCATCACACCCTTGACACTTCAGAGCTGCAAGGTATTCAGCTGCAAGTAACACGTATCTTTTACCATAAAACAATCAGATTAAAATTTATCTGCTATGTCTGCAGCTATAATGATTTTTAAACTCTACTTAAAAAATGTTAATGGCATTACCCATGGGAAACCTTATAACTTCATAATATCCAGGAGCTTCTGTTCTCTTCACGGGTTCCATGAAGGGCCAAGCGCTTTGATGGCTCTTTGGTAAAGAAAAAAGTAAGGTATCTAATATGGAAACTAGATATTGGAAATAATTTAAAAATCTTTACAGAAAGTAAACTAGAACTGGAACTCACCTTCACTTGCTGCAGGATGGTTTTTAATGTGCTGTAAAGTTGATCTGGATCCTTGGCCTCCTTACTTGAAGGAAAACATGAATACAAAAACATTAGTTTGAGTCCCTTATCTTTGTTCCTACAATTTGCATCTTACCTAAAAGCAACTCCAAAGTTTCAAGAATTTTATGGAAGAAGTAAATTTTAAAACAAGCAAACAAACCCAAACAAAAATCCTTAAAAAAGAACCCCACTACCAAAACCATACTTGCCCACAATAAAAAAATAAAAAAAAAAATACCACCAAAAAAGACACTTCAGAACTTATCTCTTGCAGATTATTTGATTTCCAGCGGATGGAAGGAAATATCAAGTGATATTGTTTAAAGACTTTTCTCAAAGGAATATCCCAACTGCTTCAACATTTTACTTTCTGTAGCACTTACCCTCTTTCTTTTCCACTTGGTTTCCAGCCAGTCTCTCCTGTACACCAACAACATGAGATATTATATAGGAACTACAGTAAGTCAAAACATTAACTGAGTTATTGCAACTCAAAGAAGAAAAGCCATTTCAGCACTACTGCAGTAAAATGCATTTGTTTTAATAAAAGCTACTCCTAATAAATAATATAACCATCTAGCCCACAGCTCCATTCAATTTTGTACATGCATCTTCCTCCAGACTGCTGAAAAGATTCTAAAATATTTCTATATGAAACATGCTTCTTTTCAATAATTCAATACATATTTTACTGCAACCCACCCCTGTAAAGAATAATCATGACAAAGTTATCCTATCTGATTCCTCAGGGACAAAGAATAAATTGCAGAAAAGCATAGCTGAAAAAAAGTCACCCAAAAGTCACCCAAAATATGATACTTTTTTTTTTTTTTTGTCCTGTAAGTTCATGCCTAGCATAGAAATCGTTGTTGTTCAGGAGTGCAGTGCATTAAAATGGTGCCAGGGGGAAACTGCCGCCTACACTGTGATACAAATCAAAGAGGGATCACATATAAGTAAAATTATACACACATACATTAAAGAGGATCAGCCTGGGATGCCTTGGGGAAATTTCAAGGACAGCAGTTGTAATGGAAACACAACAATCTTCACAGAAATCAAATCAGCAGACCAAAACAATTACATTCTAATCAAAAAGAACTATGTGACTACGTTGGTATTTCTAGTCTTGGATCTTTCTTGGACTATTCTGCTTCTGTTCTACATTAAAAGAGATTGATACATACTAATTCCAGGAATGCTTTCTATAGGAATCTGCCGTACTCCATCTTTGAAGCAAGAAAGGCCAGGATAAACTTTTCTTATTTGAGCTTGCTTCCTTTCTATGAGCTTTTTAATGATCTGTAATAAAGCAGCAGAGAAAACAAAGAATAATTTATTTGGTGTAAAGTAACCCAGAAGATTAATGCAAAACTGTGATGAACAGAAACATTCTCACTTCCTAACCTTGCAGTCCTTTTCCATGAAGCTGGGCTGAGCTACCTGACCAAATACCGATTCTGCAAATGAAGTTAAGTCTCTCAGCTATTTTGGCACAAATCTAGCAAAAAAAAGAATCATTGCTGGCTCTACTGATCACAAGCTGCACAGCTCTTGGGAAGACAGGAGCAGAGGCAGAGAAGGAAATTTTCTGAAAGAAGGTTTGAGAACTGGCTATAAAATTTTAACAGCTGGAGCTTCTGAAATTCTTCAGCACAGCTGGTCAAAAATTTCAAGGCACATATTGAATGCATGCATGAACATATATGCTCATATTCCAAAATTTTAGAAACAACCCATTCACTTCAAAGACTCCATATATCTATCTGTAGGAGTTGCTTATGTATTAATCAAAGATACTCTCATGAAAGATTTTCTCTGGAGGATGCCAGAATGATGCCACTCTTCAGAACAAAAATTCTACTCTCTTTGTAAATGCTAGGGAAAGGCTTTTCCCACTCCTAGGTATACCCTCTTTTACTTTGCAATCTTATTACCTCAAACTCTAAGCAATTTGCTTTGGTTCTCTTGATACCCACTTAGATACTTATCTAAAGTTTGTTTGTCCTGGATATGTGACTTTCAAAACTTCATAACTTGGAGTAAACAAATGTGCAGCCATGCAGACCAACAGTATGATAGAATATTTTCATTTGAAATAATAAAAATTGACATATTTTCATTTTTAAGGACCTTCACTCCCTCATACATAGTATTTCCTCTCAAAGAAGAGAAAAATATAAAAGCAGACTTTCAAAAGAGCTTAGAAATGTTAAGAGGAATACAGTATACAACAGCACTATGGCCAGATTCCAGCATAATACAAAAATAATTTCAAACTAACTATTAAATCTAACTTAAGCCCTTCTTATAATTTAGGAACTAGTGTCTCTTCCTGATTAAAGCAAGCTGTTCAATCAGTGATTACTCACAAGTCAGGAGGTCACAAAACTTTGCATAGAAGGACTTGTTATATTTTTTAGAATGACTGTAAACAAGCTACTGGTAGAGTATCAGGTGATATGATCTTAGCAGCCATAGGCATATACTCCAGTTCTTTAAATAAAAGTTTAGACCCCATGAAAAATTTCACTTTAAAAAGTACAGATCCTGAAATGCCTGATATCTAGTGCTGGGAAACAGCAGGATTCAAGAAAATTGGTACATAATACAAACTGTCAAGACCCAAAATTATTTTTATGTCCAGGTAGCGTTTTCACTGCCTTTGATATCCACAGAGAAGCAAACACTCTTCATGAAGCTGCAGACTGTGAGGGCTATTTCTAAACTTATAATAAAATAAGTTATATATTATAATAATATATAATATATAACTTATAATAATAATATAATAAATATATATATTCTTATAATATAAGAATAAAAAGGCCTGATGGGTGTTTTTAATGTTAGGCAGGCAATCCTAAAATGCAGTTCCAAAGCTGTATGTAATCATTCTCAGAGAAGATCAATAGTACAGAGCAGTGCATAACAGCAGCTTTCTTCCTAATAATTTTAGATATGAGATGTCTGGAGGACCAAGGCTCTTTATCTACAAGAGGAGTGTCTCCAAGTTCTTTAGAATAATGTGGACACCCTAACAAATAAAACAGTGAAGAAAGCTAATAAAGCAATCCCAGAGGCAAAATTTTGAAAACTAACAGGTTTTCAGGAGTGGCATGTCATGTTGATGGTTTGGGCCTAGAACTGTACTACTGCAATTAGGCATGTCTGAGATGTAACAGGCTACAACAGACACATCCACTATCCACACTGACAACATCCCATCCCTAAGGGACAGCTGGCATGTCCAGCAGCAGCCTGGAATCTGAAGGGTAATGCAGCCAAGAAATGAAAGAAATTTTCCTCCTTTCAGAAATGAAAGGGGAAAAACTTACGGTCCCTGTTGTATGGACTTATGAAAACTTTCCCAATAAGTAAAGTTAAAAAACCTCATAAATTAAATGTAAAACCATCAGATAGTGTCTTTCCCTCTCCAATCACAGGCCAAATCATTCTTCTGGAAGAAAAATGATTGTTCCATAAAGAAGCATTTTAACAAAATAAAGGGTCAGGTTTGAACAATCTTGAAAGAACAAATTATAATTTCTATTTCTTTAAAAAACAAGGAAGATATTTAAGCACAAGTGGAAACATCATAATTATTTTGCTAATAAACTGCCTTATTATACAGAATATTATTAAGAACTAAATAAAGAACATCCCACATAAAATACAAAGACTGGAAATTAAGACAGTTCACCCTTGATTTTTATATTTAAAAAATAGCAGAAAAAAAGAATCTTCTATTTTTCAAATAAAACAGGACATGCAACACAAACACTCCATTTAAATGTAGCTCTAATGAACACTACTGATATGGGAGGAAAGGAACTGACAAAGCCATAAAAAAAACAATCTCACAAGATTTTGCTTAGTTAACTACCACAAAATTGAACTGCGAATTACTCCTCAAAATACCAGTACTTTAAGAGTCTTGTTCTTGTTAAGTCAATTAGAATTTGATGTTTCAACTACAAAATTTTGGCACTGGGGCTTGAATGAAGGGATTATTCTAACTAATAAAAGTATGCATTCAAATTTAAGCACCAAAGCAGACAGCTAACCTGGCACCCACTGAACTGCTTCTAAACATCTGAATAGAGGGTAACATTAAACATTTCATTTAAACTCTCACCTCTTTTTGCTTTTTGATGATGACAGAAAATTCGGTGTAGGGGATCCTTGGATTTAATTCACATCCCATTAATGTGGCACCCTCATAATCCTTGATGTAGCCAACATATTTTGCTTTTGGTACTTTAATATCTTTGGAGAAACCCTGACAAAGAAAGAAAGAAAGAAAAAAAATTATATTGTCATCATGCCATTTTCCTTTTAGATTTGTTTTAACTGAAATGAATGAGGATTTAGAGCCAAATTCATCATAATGCTAAAAAACAAAAAATACAACAATAGTTACAGAGCACAATTCAATGTTGCAGAAACCTTCTCATGGGAGGCACTTGATAAAAAAACAGTCAACTGCTAAGAAGGACTATACAGGAGATTGTATTCATTTTGAATGTGTTAAGAGTTAATTGTATCAGTTTTATATACAGAACCATAGAACAGGTTGGAAGGAACTTGGGGAGGTCATCTAGCGCCATCTCAGCTCAGAACAGGTCTCATCATATCTGGCTGATCTAGGTTGTCACCAGTCTTAAAGACTGAAAAAGGACAGAGATTTCACCATCTCCCTAGGCAACATTTTCCAGTATTTCACTACCCTCAGGACAGGAAAGGAAAAAAAATCTCCCTTCTACCTAGTCGCAATTTCCCACTATCCAGGTCATCTTCACTGCCTAATGCTGCACACCTCTGAGAAAAATCTGACTCCATTTTGCTGACCAGATAGTTGACATGTGTTTATCAAATCTAATTGACAGAATAGACATTGCCATCTTTCCTGATTTTGAACCTTCATGCTTCAAATCAGGAGGAGCTGCTAAGTGCAGGTCAGGTAAGTTTTAGTCTGTCACAGGTATACTTAGACCTTCTTTATACTTCTTATAGAATCAGTGAAGGAACTGACACTTTACTAGTTCTTAGACTAGATAATTATAGACTATACCATATACTTATATTCAGGTGATTCTATCAAAGAAAAATGTATTAGAAGCTAAAAACATTGCACAAGATGAACACAGAGCACATTTTACAGATAAAAAATATACATGTAAAATTGCACTATGCATTTTATCCAATTACTTTGTCATGCCTAGTTACTTAGTTCATCACTGCTAGATATAAAACTTCCTGCAAGAAGTAATTTCTTGCAATGAACTTACTTGTTTCTTGAAATAGCCAATAGCATATTCATCTGCATATGTGAGAAAGTTGAGAATGTTGTGTTTGATGTGGTACTCCTTCAGATGGTTCATTAGGTGAGTCCCATAACCCTGTGTGAAACATATGAGGAAAAAGTCATGACAAAGCCTTTAGGGCCTGCACATACCAGAACCTGTGGACCCAGGGTTATCACACAATTTTTCAAAATGCAGTCTTTCCTCTAGATCCTGTTTCAAAGATATTCTCTTAATTAACTTGGTGTTGCACACTCAAGAGCAAACTCTTTTGAGCCTTGAAGGAGTATCTTTGTGACCCAGCATGGAAGTTGTAATTCAAAGTGCCCACCATTTATTTTTTTTTTTGTTCCTCTTTTAAATTGGATATCAACCATTAAAATCACATACTACACCAGTAACAAAACTGCACATGCTGTAACAATAGAGCATCCTTTCTGAGCCATATCACATTAAAACTACAAAGCAGTAGCAATATTGAAATTATTCCAGTGTTCTGTGCACCTGTAGCAAAACCGTCTCTGCCTCAAAAGATTTATTATCTAAACTTATCACAAAGCATAAAAAGGAACAGTGAACAATTGGCATAATAAGGAGCAGAAAATTATTGAGTCCACAATCAAATAAATAGCTGCACCTTCTGACTGCACACAGGCATGATTTCCATTTAAATTTAGCCCCAAAGTAAACAAAAGGTTGCATTTATTCACACTGACAAGTAAGCCATAGTCATCCCCTCCTGCTGTGATATGAAGAAATATAAAGTAGATAGGAAAGCCCATAATAATGTTTTGTTCCTGCATATGTTCCAACTTTCTCATCATGCAGACTAACAGGACACTTAGAGAAACATACATGGATTTCTTTGTAGTACTCTGTTCTTGAAAACTGGGAAGATTTTTACTGATGTAATAAAGTCAGAAAAATAAATTAGAAAATACAAACTTCTGATTTTATTTACATTTTAATAGCCCCAAATATGGCAATTGCCATTTAGGAAACTAAGCCACATCCAGTAAAACTTAAAATTATTTTGTAACAGGGGACCAAACTACCTAAAAAACAATTCAATTTGTAAGGGAAAACTATTCCTATATTTTTTTACTCAAGCCTCAAACTGAATTAAAATAGGAATTTATTTTTCCTAAGACTAGGCAGGTCACCCATGTGTGAACTTTTTTTTTCTCAGTTATCTGTTGACATGGTCAGCTTACTCAGAAAGAAAGGTGGGAAGGCAAATTTTCAGAAACACTCAACTGATATAGCGAAGCACACAGAGGATGAAAGAATAAATAGTGTGTTACACAGCCCTGGAGTCAATCTGATGGGTCAGAATTATCTGCTCTATTACTGTGAAAGATTATTCCTAGAAAATCACGACACACCTTTGGCAGCCTCACCTGTGTAGCGCAGTTAAGCACAACTTACGCATATTCTGTTAGGGTTTGTATTTGCTAAATTACTCTTAATGCTGACAGGTCACTGCTTAATGTAGTGAAAAGATCCTTTCTAACACCAGGGTTGAATAAAATCAAATATAACCTGATATTAGTGGTTGTTACAGACTTTCAATCCCACTGTGTTACTCTTTTGCACCAGGGTGTACAATTTGTGTATGTTATAACTGTTACACACTCTGAATTAACCTACATCTCAGCTCTTGCTACTTGAACTAAAAATCATGAAGCTACAGCACCATCTAAAGGCAAAACAGTGAACCAAATGGTGGGAGTTAGATCAACCTATAGTAGCTGGAAAAGCTGGAGGAATCTCATGTATTCATAGTGCTCTGCATTCTTTCAGCACAGATGCCAATTGTCAACATTCTGATAAAATTTTGTGGCATTAAGTCAAAGAAGAGTGTACAGAATAGACCCTGTGCTTATTTTGAGATGTAAAACCTCGTAAAAAAAAACCTAGTAAAAAAGCCCAATTTTTTATTATATCTCATTTAGATTAAAGTCATGAAAAGTCACAAAGTGACTGAACACAAATTACTGCCCCACACAAGCAATATGTATTTCAGTCAACCATGAGATGTTACACTACACAAAGACACAGCTACTGGGAAAAGAGGCATGAAAAGTCCAAGAATGGCAGGCTACTGCTCTGCTGAGAAAAATAAATACAGGTAATCCTAGAACTGTGATGATAATTATAAATCTGCACTTTTTAATTTGGTTTTTGTGTATTAAATTCATAACTGCTGTATGTTTCAAAATCTGTTTCTGTCTGGAAACTCAGCAGTATATTCAACACGACTAAAAATATTAGGGGCACATGGCAGAAGGTGAATGGGACTCAAATCCACTTTAAAAACACTTATAATATAGAATTCTTTTTACCTTGACTTGCTCATTGGAAGTCACAGCACAGAAAACAATCTCTGTAAATCCTTGGGAGGGGAACATCCGGAAACAGATACCACCGATAACACGACCATCTTTTATTAATGCAAGGGTTTTATGTTTCCTGAGCAGACAAAAATAACAGCCACTTAATTCATGTACATAGTACATAAAGTGCTATTAACCTTCCTTTTTTCAGAAACTTGATTCAGTTCTTTCCATGATGATAATGCAATTGTAACTCCTAAGTTAGCCACTGGTATCTACAGAAGAGTTGTTACTTTAATATCATGCTTTCAGTATACCATAAAGGTCATCATCATAAATAAAGCAAGCTTTTGGCCTTGCCAAGTACTCTGAGATACTCGGGTAATGTCTGAAAAATAAAAGTTGTATTGCCTTCATTGAATCCACTGCTGATAGTTACACCATTGCACAGTTCTCAGGATGGTTTTATCCTGAGTAAATTGGAAATTAATGGAGTTACAGGAGAGCAAGTCCTTTCTAATGGATTCCTGTTTGCTTGCATGCACTCTCGATAGTTAAGTTATCAGTATCAAATGCAGCTGATGAAGTAAGAGAGGACATTTCTTATTTCTGATCACCCACTCCTCTGAGAATCAAGACCAGAATAAATATCCATTTCTCTTGCACTTATAGTGGCTGCCAGAAAAGATGTAACAAGGTGCAATCTCAACTCTTATGTTCCTTTTAAGGAATTTTAGTATAATCCTCAAGGTGTGAAAACAGTGCACTTTTCTTTAGATTATTCAATACACAGTAGCATATAAATCATATAGTTAATATACAGATGATGTATATTGAAGTTACATTGTATGTGCCACCATTTAAGAAGATTTTATACACATTATATATTCTTTTAGTCTTGTACTTATTTCAGTGCATTTTACTTGTGGAATGACAGCAGCAATGCAGTAGGTTGAGCTTTTGTAGTGGTTTCACCCTGGCTGGATGCCAGGTGCCCTCCAAAGCTGCTCTGTCATTCCTCTTCTCAGCTGGACAGGGGAGACAAAATGTAATGAAAGGCTCATGAGTTGAGATAAGAGCAGGGAGAGATAACAATTACCACCACAGGCCAAACAGACTTGACTTGGGGAAATCAGTTAAATTTATTACTGAACAAAATCTGAGCAGGATGATGGAAAGTAAAACAAATCCTAAAACTACCTTTCCCCTTCTCCTTCCCAATTCTCTACCTTCTCTCCCAAGCAGCACAGGGGGATGTGGAATGGTCAGCTCACTACATCTTATCTGTGTCACAGTTTCCTCTGCAGGCAGAGTTGTTCTTCCCCTGCTCTACCATGGGGTCCCTCCCATGGGTTCCTTCAGGAACTGCATTAGCACAGGTCCCTTTCCATAGGGCCACAAGTCCTGCCAGCAAAGCTGCTCTAGCAGGTAGTGTGGGAAACTCTCTTCATAGGGCTACAGGATCTGCCAGGAACCTGCTCCAGGGTGGGCTTCCCACAGGGCCACAGCCTGCCTTCACCACCTGCTCCGGCATGGGGCTCCTTCACAGGCTGCAGAGGGACACGAGGCTCCCCATCGTGTACCATGGAAGGTTAAACTGCTGGAGCAGTTCATGAAGAACTGCAGCCTGTGGGAAGGACCCATGTTGGAGAAGTTCATGGAGAACTGTCTGTTGTGGGAGGGACCCCACACTGGGGCACGGAGAGAGTGTGTGAAGTCCTTCCCTATGGAGGAAGAAGCAGCATACAGCACATGGGAACTGACTGCAGCCTCCATCCCCCAGCACTGCTTGGGGGAGAAGGAAGAGAATCATGAAGCTAAGCTTGGGAAGAAGGGAGACATGGGGCAAAGGTATTTTAAAATGTAGTTTTTATTTTCTCATTATCCTATTCTGATCTGATTTGTAAAAATTAAACTTATTTCCCCAAGTTGAGTCTCTTTTGCCTGCGATACTTATCAATGAGCGATGACTCCCTGCCCTTCTATCTGAGAACTTTGTACTTTCTCTCCCCTGTCCAGCTGAGGAGGGGAGCAATAAAACAGGTTTTGTGGGAATCTGGCATCCAGCCGATGTCAACCCACCACAGTCCCACAAGAAACTTATTATTAATACAGCCACCAAGATGGCATTAGGGTACAATCCAATTATATTGACCAGGAGTCATGAGAGCTTGAAAAGATGGCAAAAGTGTAGCACAGGCAGAGCTGCTCTCCACCCCACCTCTGCTGCAAACAGCACCAGACTCCCTCTGCCTCACACGCCAGCCCCCTCTCCAAGGATACCCACGGATCAAAGACCAAGCGGGTGATGTATTCCTTCGGCATTCGAGGCAGCTGATGGGAGAACACATTCTGCAAACCAACCAGCCACATCATGATCTTCTTGTTGGGCTTCTGGTTCAGGGAGTTGCCAACCACATGGAATTCAATCACCCCCCTGCGCTCCTCCAGCCTCGCTGCCTCGTCCCGGGCCGAGTGTGCCGAGAGAAAGTTGGTCTGTACCTCACAAAAGAGTAACAAAATCACAGTTTTCAGATTTCACATCCTCTGACAGAACATCCTTAATGAACAAACAAATTAAACCCTCTCTCTTTTTCCAAAAGAACTGCCCATGACTTCCTTTGTAATGTACCTTTGCAGAAGGAACACCATCAAATAAACCTGATGTAAGTCTACACTACAGTCTACAAAGGCCTATCTGATTTTGTATTGATACAGATTTAGATAATAACAGATTTCTATTGATATAGATTTAGATAAAAATGGTTATGACTCAAAAATTCCAAAACCTCCTGAGGGATAGCCCTCATCCAGTTGAAGCCTACTCCACTAAGTCTTCATATTCTCTTTAGTCTTAGCCAGCTTGGGCATGAATTGTGGAATTGCCTACATACTGCAAATCACACATTTTAATGGTGGTGCAGGAAAAGTCATCTTCTTTTTTATTTTATTAGTGCTTTCCAGTATCTCTGCCACTACTGAAAGACCCTAAAAAAAAAATTTAATTCCCACAGAATTTGCTGTTACATATCTAGCAATTGCATCTATATATCTAAATGCAGATTAAATTAATACAGAAAATTTATTTAACTTATTCTTTTCAAGATAATTTTACAATGCCAAACCATCTCTGTATGCACATACTGTTTACTTTTTTGAGCAAAGTTTGGCTGCTGGGTTTCAAGTCACTGCCAGCCCCAACAGCCAGGCTGGCACAGCATTTGTAATATGCAGAGCCATCAGTCACAGTACATAGTTTGAATAAGAAATGTAGGTGGTTCCAATTCTTCAGCAGTGTCTAACTAAATCTTGGCAAATGTGCTGCTGGCAAAACATAGCCTGGCAGAGAGAACAGAAGGAGGAAAAGCCAGCCAAAGAAAAAAAAGTGCAATTCTGTACATGGCACAATTCTGCATTTCTGTTTGTTTTTCTCTTCCAGCCGAAAAAAAGAGCAACTGGGGAAGACAGCAAATAACTGTTTAGATCAGTTTCTGCACCAGAGAGAAGTTTTAATTTCGGATCTTTCATTCTGCTGCAATTCTTGAACCCCATTCAGCAGTATTTTTTGTTCACCTAATCATACTCTTTCAAAGTCTATTTGTCTTGTCTTAGGTTATCACATTCTATCCATGTGGAACATTCACTACAAACAGGCCACTTACAAACAGACCATACCCAACACCGAGTCTGTATCTCACCTCTGGCCCAAGCATTGCTGCAGGATCTGTAATTGTTGACATTACTTCGTTGATTAACTCAATAGGGATATCTCCTACAACCCTTGGTCTTTTAGAATCCTCCAGAGAATAGGGCTCATTATTTTTTCTCTTTTCCCCTATAAAACAAAACTTCGAAAATTAGAAATAACCAAACTGTCACAGACTAGCACTATGAAGTCTAGCACTTCTGTCATATTCTGTAGCTTATATGACAAGTTTGAGGTTGGGTTATCTGGTCTGGGTTTTTTTGGTTTTTGGGTTTTTTTTTTAATCTCCATAGACAAAGAGAAAGAGAAATAAATGAAATCTGAAAAATACCACTTCTCAATTTTCACTTTGCACTGGGGTGTTAGCATGAAGCAGGAAAAATGTACCTCTCCTTCCTCTACACCTCTGTAAACTCAGTTTTAAACTATTTGCTTTCTCTTTTTGTTTCAAAATCCTGTGCATGGAACCTCTGTGCAGCTGGTTTGGAAGGTCAGTACTCAATATACAAATTGCAGCACTTATTTATGGATAACATGAAATCCCTCTTTTAGGATTCACTGGAACTAAGTATCTGTCTTAGGTTGCAATACAAGATGTAACCAAAAGTATGTATTCTATTACCATCTGTTAAAACCAGGTGAGGCAGTGTTCTTTATCTCTTCCATGACCCATCCTCCCTCCAAAGGGATATCTACTGTAAATGGGCCATTGAGTCTCACTGCATGACTGATAAAATTACATCATCCCTTTGTGAGATGCTCCACCCAGGGGGAGGAGCCACGCATTCCTACCTGGATATAATCTGAGACTGGAACACTGCAGTCAGTCTTTCTGCACTGGATTCCCAGAGGAAGATTGCACCCATCTACACCACCACTGGACCTTCAGAAGAAAACCACACCCTTCTACAGGATCACTGCTTCAACAGAACCACATCTGTCACTCCAGGAGAGCTGCAGCCACCACTTAATGAGACTGCCACCAACACCCTGACCAACAGGGTGTCAGGTTGTATTCTGACTCGGTCAGTGGTTTTTTGTACTGCTGCATTTTATTTTAATTTTCCTATTAAGTTGTAGGTTTTTGGGTTTTTTTTAAATTTACATGTACTGGTAAAGAACTTTTATTCCTAATCCTGTATCTTTGCCTAAGAGTCCCTTAATTTCAAAATTATAATCATTCAGAAAGAAAGAGTTTACATTTTCCATTTCAAGGAAGGCTCCTGCCTTCCTTAGGAGACACCTGTGTTTTCAAACCAAGACAGTACCCATAATATATTTCTTTCACCTCTTCTGTAAACCAGCAGCACATACAGATAAATATACATACATATGTATGTCATAGATATTTGAAACTCTATGTAAGATTTCCAAATCAAAATATACCAAGTTAATTATTAGCTGCCCAACTGACTGCAGAGACACATGCATTATATAGCACAAGAAACTAGTTAAATTCATAAAAGAACAGTCCACCAAGGACTAGCTGAGGTACAGTAATAGAGATCCAGCTGCATGCTCAGGATTATCCACTCATCATCCTACTCCCTACTCATTGCCACTTCTGAGGGACAACCTGAGAAATTACCTTACAGAAAACTGCAGTTTAGGAGCCACCCCAAGTTTTTCTGTACTGAATACTGAGACTAAAAATTCACTTTGGTTTTGGTTTTTCTCCTTCCTTGAGGACTCACTTTACATAAGCTTGGGATCATCTCTCTGACCTAGCAACCTCTCTTGACAGGCTCATTAATCCTGAGGTGTTTGAAAAATGATTTTTAGGAGAATTCATGCATCACCAACTTTTTTTCTTGCAAGGTTTTTGTTTGTTTTGTTTTTTTTTACCTAACCTCATTCAGGTTTTAAATTTAACCTGGCTGGAGTGTCTGTGTTTTAATTCACTGTTTAAATGTATGCATTTTCACTACCTTGAAAGATTAAAATACCCAAATGTGATGGCCCCTGCTACTCTGCCATTATTTAAATGAAACCTCTCCTCACGGCTTATAATAGATATACTCCAAGAAAACGTATTTTCAAAAACCTCTGACACCAACATACCTTTCCCCATTTTAAATGAATTTAAACAAACCAATTGATTTTTTTTGCAAATACAGCTGCCATTTCTGTAAGTTAAACTTTACTGTAGTGGAGAAAAAGTATGCGTGTGCAAATCTTTCATCAGAAACACCTCAAGTTTGTTCGTGTAGAGTGAAGACAAAGGTTACCATATACTGCAACTACTGATAAGATCAACATAAGTCAAAAGGTGAGGCTCCTTCTCCATTACCTAAGTTTGGGTCAAGGGCAGAAGAAACTTTACAAGCTGGACTCATGTTCCCACTGTTGGACTGCTCCAGAGATGAAGGACTTGCACTGTATGCAACAGATTTTGCAACAGGAGGTGGACTGATAACTGCAACGACATAAAAAACAAGCACAAAAAAATCAGGTCACGGAACCCATTCTGGAAAGACTGTCACAAAGATGGACCCCCACCACCCAAAAAGTAACAGTGAACACTGTGCAACAGAGCACTGCCACCAGTTCACAAATACAGACATTAAAGCTTTATCTCAGTGTATTTTTCTAAACTAAATTCTACCTAAGAAGGGACTGCTGGATAACAGGGATTGCAAACATCAGGCTTTATTAGTTCTCAGTGCTAAGCAGAAGCTAAGAAAACAAACATCCCTCACATACCTGCCAAGCCTGCTGGCATTCAGCTTCATGAAAAGGTTTTTTGTAAGGCTCTATTGAAAAGCAAAATCTCATCATTCAGCTTCATCTGTCCAATTTACAGTGCTCTAAGACTGGTTGGACAAGTCAAATTCAATCAAGGGAGAAGTTGTTTCACCAATTAAAATAATGAAACTTTTAAAAGGTCACAGACTAACACCTCTCTCTCTCTCTCTCTAATATATATATATATATATATATATATATATATATAACCCACATTAGTCCTAAACATGCAGTTTCATGCAGTTTTCATTTGTGCTACCAATCACTAAATGCAAATTACCTGTCTGGATTCCCAGCTGGCCAGTTCGGGAACTAGACACCATGAAATCCTGATCCCAAATGGGAGAATTCTGGCTGTACACTTCTTCTTCCAGCATAGAGAGAAACCTAGGCACGAAACAAGGCAAAATATCAATTAATGAGATCATTCCAAACAGGTTCTTTTTCAAAATATACACTTGCAATGTTTTTAAATTAAAAACATTTACTAAGTCAGTAAGAAAATGCTGTTGGCCAATGCTATTAAAAAAAAAAACCACACATGCAAAAATCACACGCCAGAGTAGACATGAAGAACCACAATTCAGTAGAGTGCTTTCATTTAGAAACCCTTGCCTCTGATTACAAGCTATAGTTATCTAATTTGCAAGTGCAGAAAAAGACAGTTACAAACTACTTTTACAGAGCAAAACTCCACTAATGAGAAAGCTATGAGTTGACTGATGTTATACAATGATGGCAAAATATGTCTGTTTTGATAAACCAGTATTTTGCAGATGCATTTGCTATCTGCCTTTGATAAAATCCCAGTGTTACTAACAATGCTCTTAGAAAGATATTTTCATTCCTTTAAGTGTCCTACTGTAACATCTAATTGCCATGTTTGTGCTTGCATAACAGTATTTTTAACCTTACTTTGGTACAGTTACAGAAACAGCACCATTTTAAACCTTTCTTAGCATTATTTTATTCCACAGATCAGAGTCTCCAGCACACTCACTCTCTCAGGGCTAATACACCAATTCCTTCCCAACAGCAAGACAGCTGCTTATCCTATGTTGCACAAAAGAGGTTTTCAGACCAGAAGTTGACATGGCACATTTCTACTCTCTGGAGTCATCTATATGTATAGAAACTGCTCAGCTGAAACCAACAGGACTGATGAGTAAAACTTCCTTGAACAGGATAGGGATTTTCAGGATCAAGTCAGACTCTTGTACTGTATATGTAGGACACCCATACCTAAACAATTTCCTGTGTTTGCTGCTGTCTACACAGGTGATAATGGCTAAAAAGTTTGTAACAGTGACCTGACCATCTGTGACAGAGCAGAAGGACAAATTCAACTTTAGCCAAAGCTCTATTTCCAGGCAGTACAGAGGCTCTGCCTTCAGCCCTGATAGCAACTTCTGCCTAGGTATGCACAGACACAAGCTGTGGGTGCTCCTTTGCCCAGAAGGAGAGCCCAGGGCAGAGGGGAGCCCTGTGCCAGTGCCAGGCTCCATGCTCTGAGACACAGCTCCTCTGCGGGGTTCACTCAGCACAATGCCAGAGGAAAGACAAATGCTTCAGATAAGTACATGAAAGATTTAAAACATTATTCATACTTCCCACAGATCATCTGGAAACAGTATTTGTCTCTTTTTCCCCCCAAGCAGAATATCAAAAGGAATTGCAGTGAATAGTAATGCTTTTCAAATTACTGCAAAAGGCTTTAAAAGGCAGTGAAAACAGGGGCATATGCACACCTACTTCCACCACAAATCTGCTCCTTGCATCAATGGGGTGTTAAGTCCTTTTTTATATGTTTCAGGGCCAGATCATGATCCTGTTCCCAGACACGCACAGACATTCCTGTAACCATAACAGTCTACCCCAAAGAGAGTGCACATTTTTCAAAGTGGTAAAATAAACTATGAATAATAGTAGGAGCAAAAAATCCTTATTCTACTCAGCTTAGGAAAGTTCATGTTGTTTTTCATTCCCCTCAGCTCTAACCCATCTTCTGGCCCAACACAGTAGCTTGCATAGATAGCATCAGTGCCACCAGGTCTTCTGTAGGTTCACTTCATTTGTTGTTAGGAGGCTTTTAAAGTATGACTTAGAGAAACAAGCTACCCTTGTAAAATAAGGATATTTTTCAAGTGATACACTATTTTACAGGAATTCATTACAGTGAATGATCCTGTCAACATCACTACCCCTCTTCACCATCAGTAAAATGTTTGAAATTAAGGACTGTCAAAGTTGAGCATGTTTCAATACCCCTATTATTGCCATAATTATTGGTAATAATTGCTGTTTTATTGTGAGAGATTGTCATCAACATTCCAGTACTGGAAAAGATACTCAGTATTAAATTTATGAGTTTAGGATTCAATTATGCAGTTTTATACTGACTCCTCTCTAATAAACCCATCTCTTCTAGGGGTGGGTAACTCTTACAATATTGAATTAAACTGAAATTCTTATAAACTCTGTACAACATCCCCCCCCTTTTTTTAATGCTCCATCACCAAAGCAGATGCAAGCATGTTTTTGGAGGTCTGGACCTACATTGTTTCCAAGGACTACAGAAAAAGAAAGTAATTGACCTACAGTACCTGCTAATAGGCAAAAAGCACAATCCCTCAGCAATATGAATAATCCTTTTCATAAAGTAAGGCCTAGGATAAAACAAAGCAAGCATTTGTGTACATAAAATACACTAATCTAAGTTATGGCAGTAAAGAAAGCTGCAGTGTCTAGTTGCTACTGAATAAAAAGAAATTATTTTAAGCTGCAGGTAATTTCTCCCTTTCCACAATGAAGTTGGTAGTTAACTTTGAAGGCAGGCACACTGGGAACCCTTACTTTGGAAAATGAGTGAGGATTAGTGTTCGTTTTTCTTGAGGAAGCTTGTCTTTTTCTTGCCTGGCCTGCTCCAGCAGTTGTCGTCTCATTACAGTAAAAACAGAGCGAAGCAATGTCCTACCAAAAACCTGGGTGGTTTCATACCGAGGTAGACTGTCACAAAACTGAGGGACATTGCAGTAACAAAGCCACCTGTAAAGAGAAAAAAAAGCCAGGTAATTATCACCATCTAACATACGACTTAATGCAATAAAACCACTACCCACATCATTTATAATGCAGCTGAGAGCTACATGACCAAATAAATCAGTTCCACTACCAGGCTGGACAGAGTTAAGCAGCATTTATATTGCCCATTTTTTTACAGAAATGACAACCAAGTACTTTTAAGTTTTCATATATTCTTTTTCTCTGCAGTCTAGTTTACACAAAGTGCTCTTTTTCCAGACAATAATCACAGATTACAGAAAATTCATAGGTATGTCAGGGATTCTCTCCACAGCTCATTCATCCACCCTCACACATCTCTTGCTCCAAAGACCCTTAGCATAGCCTGTTTTACCCTCTAAAAGTCTACCTTACCTCACACAGAGGCCAAATGGGTGACAATTTTGACTAGTTCCATCTCCATCCCAATCCAACTGAGTTCCTGCCCTGTATTTCCACCAATTGGCTTCTTCCCATTATACTGTCTTATTACTCTTTTGTTACCAGTACCTCCATCCATAATAAACTTTGCACTAAGGAAAATTACAGGATGTCATGTATCTTTTCTAGGAAAAGAGATTATGGTACCAAAGAGATAACTCAGGAGTATACTGCCTATGTAGATCACAATACCTGTTAATCTTATAAACAAGATTTTGATATCTATGTGTAAGTGAACAGTCATTGGTATCTGAAGCTTCAGCAGAATCAGACCACAACCATTATTTCATTGCTGGAAAGCTCCAGCAATGAAAAGAAAATATTAGGATTTGGATGCAAACACACTGTGCTGGATCCTGCACACATTTCCTCATCCAGATCCAAAGTACAGCCTGTCTCAAAATGTTCTCCCAAACTCTGGCGCTTTAATCTTTGCAAACATGAGTTGCAAAAGAGTTGTGAGATAGAGCTGCTCACAGACTTCTACTCCCTGTTCTTGGCCGATAAAGCACAGCTCTCAAAACACAAGAATGCATGTGAAACTCTGATGTGGTTTCATTCAAATCCTCGGGTTCTCAAATGAGATTGGTGACTGCAAAAGTTCAGGCATGCCCATGGTGCACAGCAGCACCCTGAGCAATGCCTCAGACAGCACAGAGGAGAGAAGCTCACAGTGACAAGTGAGATTTGATGGGAAGAGCACTTTGGGTCAGGGAGGGACCTTAGGGACTGTGGGCAGGATAGCTGAGAAAACACGAGTGACAAAAAAATTAACAACAAAAAGCCACCAACCAGAACAATTATCAATTCCTAACAAGATTTAACTCCTACCACCCCTGGCTGATACTGGTTATCACAAACAAATGGAGGTCAAACACCCACCAAACATGGTCTTAGGAGCACTATGGATTGCAAGTGTGCTTTATAACACTTATTCAAGGTGACAGGACATCTGGGTCAGACACAGACACAGCGCAGTCTTCTCTGTCACTACCCAGAGTTGCAACTCACACCAGGTTTGCTGCTGTTCTCGTTCATGGGGAAGAGGTGTGTGAGAGGAAAGGCCACCAGGAAAGCTGCCAGAAGGTGGTGCTCCCCCTCGGCCAGCAGAGATGTCCGGGGTGTTCCTGAGAATGTTGTGCTGGCAGAGGTTAACTACCTGCTGCCAGACCAGCAAGACCCTGAAACTGCTCTCACTCTGCTTACCGAAAAAGGCACTGCACTACTCTTGTGAGAAAAAGAAAATAGAGACGTCTTTTTATCCTAGCTCTTAATCCTCCTGTGACTAAGTTATGACTTTGAATTCTAACAGCTCATTAAATGGTCATAACAAGAACCATAATTTTAAGGAACCTAGTAATATCTGTCCCCCATTTAGCATTCAAGCACTTGCAAAATTAGTTTAATTTTTCAACTCCTCTGTGATTTGGTTTCAAACAGTGATGCTTTACAATGCTAAATGTCATGTTCTCTCTCTTTTTTTTAAGTTGAATGATAAATAGGGATCTTAATTGAGGCTCATATTTAAGAAGACCGAGAACGCTTCACAAACACAGATCTTGCAAAAGCATTGTTACATACAAGTGTTCCAGCCTCTACTCCCTGCTCTTGGCTGATAAAGCACATCTCTCAAGACCCAAGGATGCATGTGAAACTGATACAGTCTCACCAAAACCCTTAGATATTCATGTTAAATCCACAGCTGCAAGAATTCACAAGGTCCATCTATGGCATAAAGACAGTGGTGTACTCCTGATGTTCGCACATGCCCTATTTGTAAGGAAGACTCCTAACAAGCAAAAGCAGCATTACCTGGTATAATTCACTTTATACCCCGCAATATCATCATTGGGTGATCTTAGTCTTCGCTGAGAAGGTGTCTCCAGGTGCCAGTAGTTAATGCGGTTCAGAAACATTTTAGCCAGCTCCACTATTGTTTGCCTTTCCTTCGAGGGTAAGTGGCTAAATTTGTACTGCACAAAATTATTCACACCCTTAAAAAGTAAGAAAATTCTGTTTAATACTTTGGCCATAATTTTTATAGGAGCATCCCCAAACATTCCTCACTTTATGTTTATAATGAAATTGCATTGCATGAGAAAGGAAAGAAACATTGGAGACCATGAACTCCTTGCTCAGCATCATGCAGATGGCACAGGTACCTGTGTACACAGCAGGAGGTACATCCAGGTATTTTTAACCTACTCTCAGCAGCTGATGTAGAGGGAAAGAAGAAAAAATTCCTTTTTCCCTCCTTCTCAAAGTCAGAAAACAGAGAAAGTTCTGGTAGGCTTTCATCTATACATAAACCAACTATCACCTCTCCAGCTACTTGTCAATAATAAATTAGAGCTTATGGACTTCTACTTAACTTTATGTCTACAAATCATGTTATTTTTTCAAGAAGTCTTAATACTTCACAATCATGTCTCCTCATTGCACTTTGGAAACTGTCCAGATTAAAGAAAAATCTACTGAACATGATTAAAATGGGTGAATAAAATTGCTGCAACGCATATTTTATAAATCCATTATAACACGTACTACTTAGCAAATAATTTTGTTTGATTGAGTGGCTGATCTGCTAAAAACAGAATTGTAAATAATGGTCTTTTTTAAAGGGAAAATTATTTCAAAATAAGCTATAAGAAGAATTACTCTTTTATCCCTATGCTTTATTTTCCTAAGCAACTTGAACATTATGAAGAATTTGACAAAAAATTGCATTGAATAAAACCTTTTTAATAGTTTATTTTAAGGATTAGGAGCCTAGGGGGATTACAAACATATTTTTTTATACTCAAACTAAAGGAGAACTTAAAGTGAAGACTTCTCAGAAATTCAGCAATAAAGTGGCTTGATCTTCCTAAATGATAAGAAGTGAGAGTTGCAAAGAAATAATTAATAAACATAGCAGTCTTCACAGTTAAATTATCCTGTTTAACAATAGAACATCAATTGGATGGGAAAACACTGAGCTCCTGTGTCAGGGAGGTATGTGAGCCTCTGCACAGTCTCACTGGAGTTCATGGGCCCACTTGTCTGCCAGAAGTGCATTCTTAGGAGCTTGCTTAACCAAAAACTGAATTTGTCATATGTTCTTTATCTACTGAGAGTCACAAAAGCCTCAATTATTCTTTGGTTTCTGCTTTGGTTTTTTTTCTTGTGCACCCTTTGAAAGAGAAGGCTATGATCTCACTGAATTGGACTGTAACATTTTTCTTGATATACAGAAGGCAAGTGCCATTTTAATATTGGATTTCAAAACTTCAACAGGCATTTTTCATCACTTGGAACAAAGAATGATTAGAACTGCCCACATAAAAGTAGCATTTCAAGTTAACTCTCTAAACCCACAAAAAAGTCAGTTTCATTAAAGCATAAGACCAATGATGAGAAGCCAAATAATGTAACTATTGTACAAATACTAAAAGGGGAACCAACAACAATTTATACCCCGCTATTTTATCCTAAGCAGAACACAGAAACATCTGCAAAGTGCCTAAAAATGTCCTGTTTCAAAACCAGTGTTTACATTTACAAAAACAAACCACAAAAAATCCCCAAACAAAGCCTCCAAACCCCCACCAAAATAAAATTTAAAAATACATAAATAAACAGGAAAAAAAAATCACACACCAACAAAAACCATATTTTGACTCTTTACCTGTTCAATGCTAGGTTTCTCAAATGGGGGACTTTCCAAAGATCCTTCTACTACAGGTTTTCCCATCTGCAAAATGCACTTCCTCAAAAGCTGTTAAAAATATGCAAATGTTGAAAAGTTAGTGTATTTTCATACACAGGGTGGATGAAAGTCACAAGGGCACAACACACTGTGAGCAGTGTTGGAATTCTCCTGGCTATATACCCGCTTGTTCAGTCATCTGAATTTGCAATAACTAAACTTCACTGTGAAATCACCTTGTCTGAAATGCAAGCAGGAGGCTCTCTGAGGAAATGCAGGCAGCTAAGTTACCATTCATGTCTCAACTGACTCTTCCTGGTATGGCAGTGAAGAAGGTTGCAGTTTATACATGGGACCCAGGGTCAGTTCCTCAATCACCTGGATGACTTTTGGAATAAGAATCAGTATATTGCAAGTGCCAGAACGTCCAGCCCACAGTTACTCAGTAGAGCATTGTCCCAGAGAAAAACTGTCTCAGCAGACAAAGTCAATCCACGCCCGAGCACCAATGAAATTGGCTTATGTGTGAGAAAGTGAAAAATCTGAGAAGATACTCCACAAGTTCAGCTTACTTTGAACAGGTAGAAATAAACTTGCTTGGTATCTGCATCTTCTTCTTTGTGGACACAGGTGAATAGATATTCCACATCCAACACAATCCCCAGAAGCCTGTTCATTTCTTCTTCAGACACATTCTCCAGGTGAGAAACATGAGCAGCTAAACAAAATAAAAACCCAAACTTGTAAAAGGCTACTGAGAGAACCCATTGCACAACTATAGCTCAGGAGATCTCCAGCTAAGCCTTAACTGTAAAGGCACTGATCCTGTAATAACCTACTTGAACAGAACACATCTTATCTGAGGTAACTGAAACCTGTGTCACATCAGAGCAGTTTGTAAAGGTTGACCAGCAGTAGTAACTTCCACAGCAGAGGAATGGCAGCTGGTTGGAATCACATCATCTGTTAACACTTAAGCAGACTACAGAAGTCAGGCTTGTATTAATACGTTGCACAATATAAATAACTACATACATTTTTGTCCTGGAGCTATGTCTTTGAGACAAGTTTTCTTGACTTAAGAAAATAAATCCATAATTTCCATAAATTATGCAATCCAGATGTAAGCATCACCTTATTTTGTGAAGAGTGAAGAAAACCCAGTCCCAAAAAATGACTTTTTGTTTTAAACTGGGCGTTATTGGCTAAGTCCCTTGCTTTTGTATCATGTAAGCTCAAACTGTGCTTTGTGCACACTGTATTAACAGAGATTTTGCAGACTGTACATGCTCATTTGTTCAGCAGTCTCCAAGTGACAAACTCCCTTTTATTGTCTCCAAAGGTAAATACAGTCTCACATCTGTAATTTTCAAAAGCTTGAGGTTTCTCCCTGTAAAGCCGGACATTCATTTCAAGCTGGTTTGAGAAACTGGCCCCGGGAAGAAGGAAGGCAGTGTAAAACAAAAAGTCAACTCCCAAAAAGAAGATATTTGCATTACAAAACGCAATGATCTTACTGACTCCAGGCCAATGTAGATGGTATGCATATCCTTTCCTCAGAAAGGACAAGAAAATATCCTTTCAAAGAAAGAAAAAAAATACTTTTAAGTTTGGGCATATTAACTTTTTATATTTTAACACATTTTATCTATATTTGCTTCTTAAGATTAACATATATTTTCAACAGAAATCTGACTCCTTAGCTGGGGAGTTAGTGAGGAAAAATAACACTTGACTTGAAAACGATCACATTTATTGGCCACCCGGCAAAGATGGTTTGTTTTGAGAAGTCGTATGATACCAAAACATTTAAATTTAATACCTTTATTTGGCTTCTAGTAAAAAGTGCACTGTTATGCAGAACTTTAAAAATATGTCAGCAACTGCTTCCACTTAAATGAAAATTTATAATATAGTGTCTTAGGCACGTGACCATCATGAGCTTCCTTTGAGGATAAATAGTCAGTATTCTGGGCAGAATAAAATTGTTTAACTTTTGTCCTTAAGACAGGTATGAAGGGTTAATATTCCCAGCAGTTTGTCCTGATCATTTGCAAGGAATAAACATCCTCCTAGAGGAGCTTTGCATTAGAAGCTGATAACATACCAAAGAAACCTTGCCTTCAACAAATGAATAAAACATCAGCATAAGAAGCCATTTCTATGCAGTTTCCATAACAATACTGAACCATGACTACTTAGTGGTGTTTAAACATTTTATTAAACTAGAGAATTATTATTATTCATACTGAATCTAAAAGTTAAGTGTTTTACCAGCGTGCATTTACCAGACACCAATGCTTATACACCAGGTCAACAAACTATCTTTCTTCAGCTGTTCCCAGCCCATTCCCAAACTCTGTGGCCATTAGTAAGTGTTTTATTAAAATTAAAGCTTTAGTACACTGGCATCAGATACTGCATCAGTCTTGACTAGAGTTACAATCACAATCACATGCACTGCCCAACTGGTACACCCTTCTTGCGTTGCTGTTACGCCTGGAGAAGAAATTTAAGTATCACAAGTATCGGTTGCTAGAGCATGCACGGAAAAGCAAGCAGAAAGAACAAGGCTCAGTGATAGGAAGATCTTCAACTCCAGCAAACAAGCACTGGAGTATACAAATTAGGAATGGTGAAAAAAATGGATTAACGAGGAACGTGTCCACAGCCTATCTCAAAACACTAAAATCAAGAAATACCCAAATGTGAAGGTGCATAGCAGGAACTGAAGACAGTGATAGGGGGAAATAAGAGACTGAATGTGTATTTGATGTATTAGCACATTAACCAACTAGTTTTAAAAGTGATCAAAGACTGACAATGTTTACCAGTTAAAAAATGCACCTTGCAACACAGGAGAAACAATCAAATAGAAAAGAGAATAGTCTTTGACTATGCAACACCATAAAGCACATGGACAGTGAATTGTCCCAGCATCTAATCCTGTCACAGTGTTAGAAGATATATCACACAAATTAAAAAAAAAATTCATTAAAACAATGACATTGAGCCAAACTGTGGCACTGAGCACCAAAAGGATGAATATAAGTTGTAGATAAGTAGACAATAATACACAAAATCAAATAGATTTATGTACCAAAAGCTGCACTGGCTTGAAGATCAAGCCACACCCCCAAAAACAGACATCTCAAGCTAGGTAGTATGTAGGAGTAACTTGGGCTGAAAAATTAAATTCTATGGAAAAAAAAAAAATTACATCAGGTACACCTTTAACCAGCACAGAAATTTCTACCTTGCTACTTCAGCGGCTTTCTGAGGAGAAGAAAATGCACCACAGCTAATGTGAAGCCCACACACCTTGTGGTAAATCTGCTTTTAAAGGTATTCAGCAAAAATACAATAATTTAGAGGAGATGAGTAGGAAAATTATCTTGAAAAACATGGCAAAAACGCATATTTTTCCAGCAGTATGTGGAAGAACACAGCAACTCTTTAACCATAACAATTTCAGTTATTTTACATGAAACATCTTCCTCATTAGCTGCAGTCAGAAGTATTTTCTAAAAAGAGCAGTAAATAGAATACCTTTTTTTTGATAGAATACTTTTTCTGGTTTTACAGTCCTGGTTTTCCCTGGTTTCCTAGTTAAAGAATGATTTAATATTTCTTAATAGACAAAACCAGGCCCATCTTTTAGAAGAGCCAAGTTTTTCTCATACAAAGCATCCACAAATTCTGCTGAAGAACAGAGAACTGACAGGCACATCTTGCAAGTTTAAAAAAAAAAAAAAAAAAAAAAAAAAGCTCATTCTTCAAAGGCCAGGGTTGAAAGGGATGGGTAACACAAGCCACTCTAATTGCACAAACAGAAGCAGCACAGAGAAGCTGTGTGATGAAAAGTCAAAACTAACTTGGCTAAAGTGACTGAATTTTCTGTAATATTATGCATTTGTTAATCTTCTCCTGCAAGCAAACTCGGAGATTTCAAATATCAGGAAAAAATGAGAACACATGTAATAAGAAAGAGTACTGCAAAAAAAAAAAGAAGAAAGGAAAAAAACATTCCATTCAAAGTAAAATATTTTTTTTCAAAAGTAAAATAATAAGTGATATATTGTGAAGGTTTTAAATTTCCCTTTTTTATTTTTTATTTCATTGTCCTAAGTTTTGTGTGGCAACAAAAATTAAACAGCAACTTTTTTTTTCAACTAGTTCTGAATTTTATTTTAGCTGAATTTTTATTCAGTATTTGCTAGAAAGGATGTGGATCTATGATGGAGCAAGCTGAGAGCAGGGCAATGAAGTTGAACACTTCTCCTATGAAGTCAGGCTGAGAATGTAGGGTTGCTCAGACTAGAGAAAAGAAGGTCCAGGGAGACCTTAGAGCAGCCTTCCAGGACCCTAAGGTGGCTGGCAAGAAAGCCAAAGGGGGACTTTTTCCAGGACATGTAGTGACAAGACAAGGGGTGGTGGCTTTAGATTGGTTTAGATTAGATACCAGAAAAAGGATTTTTTACAATGAGAGTGGTAGAATACCGGAACAAATTGCACAGAGAGGTGATGGATGCCCCATCCCTGGAAACATTTACGTTATAGTTGGCTTGGGCTCAGAGCAACCTGATCTAACATCAGGTATCCCTGCCTGTGGGAGGGTTGGACTAGATGATCTTTAAAAGGTCCCTTCCAACTCAAACTATTCTCTGATTCTGATAAACACAGAAACAGCCATCAGCTTTTATTTTGGATAAAAATATAAATTCTTAAAATAATAATACAGTGATTCAGCACTGTTTTTCAGGCTATGTGGGTAACAAATTGTTACTTATTTTAAGTCTGAAAACCAAAACCAGAAACCACAACAGTATTAACAGTGGATTTTGAGCAGTTTCTTCCAAGACATGCAAGCTGTCTGCACAATAAGACCATGCTAAGATGTACATGTTTTATTTTAGTTTTATTTTTTTGTGACTCAGGAAAGATAGATTTTTCTGTGACTCAGGAAAGATAGCTCTTTTAGCAGGTAGGAGCACCTCCTTAGTGATGTTCAAGAATATTTTATACATTGTTCTAAAGTAAGGAAACATAATACAGCCTAAAGGAGAGAGTCATTCTCTTTGTAACCAAGGCAGCTGGCAGGTAAAGCTGTGTAAGGTTAAGGCATATGTAAGACAAAGTATTAAAATTATTACAGGTAGCTTAATGGTGCTTTTGCATTTTAGCACCTTTGAATGTTGGCGTTGCTAGAAGTTGCACCTTACCCGAGTTCTTTTCCAACAAAACTAATTTCAGGATATTTCCATATTAACCACATCTTTAAAATATTAACCATATTTCAATCTAAGCTATTTACACCTGACGGTAACTCCCATTTCTAGGCCTTGGCGTGGCAGCCTGGCCGGTGTTTTTGGGGCTCACCCAGGGCGTGGCTGCAGCTGCGGCAGGGCTCGGCCAGGCTGACCGCTGCCTGCTGCAGCTCGGCCCGCGGCGGCGTGGCAGGCGGGTTCGGGTTCTTCCAGCCATTGCATTTACAGGACTCCTCGGCCTGAAAGCAAAGCAAAGGGATATCGATCAGCGCCAGAAAACACGGGAACTTGCTGAAACTGCATGATTTCAAAAGCAATAAAAAGAACTAGCAAAAATATTTCAAAAGCAATAAAAAGCTTCTCTTTATAATTATTTTTTTTTGGGGGGGGGGTGGAGCTGAGAGGAGGGGGAAGTTTTGTTGTTGTTTTTTTTGCATTTTTATCCACCACATTATTAACCTTTATTTTCTGGAAATTATCAGAACTAGAATACTATCACAGAGAGATTAACACAGTTTGGTAAGCAGAATTCATAACGAACCCTGGCTAGTTCCTTTACAGAAATCCCTCACTCTACTGAAAAAAACATTCAAATAAATATTTCAAATAAATACTAGTAAATCAGCCTTTACAGATCCTGCCACCGAGACAGATTTAATTATTTAAACATAAACAGGTTATCTAACAGGCAACACGTTTGTCACTGCCTCATCAGCTCCACGGGCACCAAGGAATTACACACAGCTGAAACCAAGCCCATGACAAGCCAGGCAGGGTTAACTAATGCTGAAATAACCAAACAATAAATGCACTATTGGAGAAGGCTGTTTAAGGCAAGGAACACTTGGCCACAAAAGCAACAGATGCCAAAGATGGTGACACTTCCACCGCAACCTGCTGCTTTCCCTAGGAAGTTTACTTAGGCTCACTGAGTGTCAAACAACCACCAAGAGAACGCAGCTAAAAGGGAAGACCATGAAGGAAAAGGTTGTGACTTTGGTAATTGTGTCTCAAATCATTCAGTAGTTCAAAGCACCGATTCCAGTTATCCAAAGAGCAGCTTTACTCTTTTACTTTATGCAGGAGGGGATTTTCTCCTGCATATCCAAAAGTTGGATATTTGGTCATTCTAACTTCATTCGTGCTCCTATTTGAAGATCTGATTGGAAAGAAAGCCTGCTTTTCTACTCTTCAGAGATATCTGTGCACTGGGTTGTAAAAAGATACTCATGAAATTGCACTGCCGAGACCTCAGTGAGGAAACTATGCCAATTGCTGCATAATATTTATGGCTGAAACAATCTTAGTAGGAAAAATTGTGATGGTAATATATGCAGCACTAATGTATCATTTTTCAAAACTGATTCTGCATACATTTAGTGTGATCTATTTCGGGAACCTATTTCATTTTCCTTTTAAGTTTCCAAATCCCATCCTACCTAAGGAAGAAGAACGCAGGAGAAGCAGAAAGGATCACAGCTTGACAGCTCTTAACACTGACAGCTTTGTAAATGGTTGGTAAATTGTTCTTTTAAACTCATTTCAATATTCAGTAACCTGAGAACCAAGAGAACTGCTGCCCGCAGTTTGCTCAGCACCACATGATGTTTTTACCATCCCTGAGGCTTAAGCATTTATCCAGCTGGGCTCCTGGCCCTGGCCTCTGCCTGGCAGGCACCAAGGGCTGTGAGCAGCATTTTCTGTAGGCACCGGCATGACTCAGAAATCCACCTGCAAGTGCCCAGCAAAGCCATTTCCGCACATTTCCCTTGAAAAGGGGACAACTTGCATGGCCTGAACCTCCTGGCTCTCCAAACTCACTGAGAGGGTGCAGACCGCCTGCCAACCCACGCATTTATAAAGTGAAATTAGCGAGGCTTCAGGATGAAACGAAAGGAAGATCAAAACAATTTTTTTTTTTCAAAGTCTCATAAAATGCAATCTGAAAAGATTTATGGTGAAGTTTATGTTCTTTTCCTATCGTGTTTTCTGTGAGTAATATGACTGGCAGAGAACTGAAGTGTAATTTTCTGGCAGAAGCCATCTCTTGCAGTTTCACAGGCATTGAGCCAGTTGTGTTTGTCATCCAGCCCCAGAGGCTCTCGGAGCTAAATGGACTCGAGAGCTCAGTGATTGATACCTGCAAACCACAGACTGCCCCACTGCAAGGACTCCGGACATCTGGGAGATGACATAAAACCCCTTGTTTTCAATTAGCTTCCCAAGGCAGAACCAATGCCAAATAAACTATACATGTATGCTTTAAAAATGTGAGAAAGGCAGTGTTGCCATGAAAGTTTTGCATTTAATATGAGGATAGAGAAACTGTCAACAAAAAAAGGGAAGAAGTCTGGAAATGAGATTATTGACAAAGAAAATGCAAGAGACAAATGTGAAAGAGTTGTCAAACAAAAAAGGATTGAATATTATTTTAGGGAAGTAAGATTTGACCCTTCCCATGCAGCTGTCTGGACAAATGTTCAACACTGTAAATTACTGACATATCACCATTATTTATTGCCTTAAATCATGACACAATGAAGCATATCCAGAACTCCCTCCTAAAAATAGGCACAAGGCTTTTGTGTTTTTTTTTTTTTCTGAGTGGAAGCAGTATGTCACAGAAGCTCACCAAGCAATGTTTACTATCAAGCCAAAAGACTCTAAACAGTGAGTAACTATGTAAACTTTAGTGTCACACCATAATTAACAGCAAAGATGCAAACAGATGTACGAATCGTGGTAACAGCTCAGTTAAACTGACAAAAATAAACATCAACCCACCCACAGAAGAATAAAACCAGCATGTTCAATGGCAAATTTTTTTCTGCTCTTGTTGGTGTTTCCTTGCCAGATCTTTTCGCAACAGCTGTTAAATGATATTGTTCAAATTATTCTAGAGACCTTAACCAACCAAACACTAGGGTGGGGGTTTTTTATTAATCTCTATAAAACACCAGAATCATCATAAATGTTCTGTTCACCAAGGCAAAGCAGAACCTGAAAAGGTCCTCTTTAAAACTTTGCTTTCACTGTAGATGTTGACAGTGCAAGTATTTTGCAGTGAATATGCAATGTGCATTCCTCAGTGGCTTAAATTGCTGAGTTGTTTTAAATCTTCCACAGCATTTTGCTCGTTCAATCCTTTCTTTGACTATCTTTGGCTTTTTCCTTTCTTCCTTTTTTGTTTTTTAATGTCACTCATCTGCTTTTCATTAGAAAATAAAGTATGACTTCACCTCTGCAAAAACTTAAGACCAAGACACTTTTGAGGGAAGGAAGGAAAAGTATTTGAACTAGCACATCCAGTCCTTGAAGCCTCATTTTCTGGGACATCTGCACAGCTTTGATAAATCCACTGTAGAACAGTGGCGACTTCTGCCCTAATGAAGCCTAAAAAATAATGACTGTCATCTTTGCAGGCCCAGGCATCATGAACACCACACCTTCATTCATGTTTTTAAATAAAATTGGATGAGTATAATAAAACAAAACACAACAACTACATGCTGTTGCCTGCCTCCCTCCCCACAAAAAACAAAACAAACAAAAAAAATTACAGAAATTATGTATATTTTGTACTGTACGACGCAATTTCACTTTTCTTTTTAACACCTTTCAGGTTTGGTGGAGTGTTACAGTGGGAGAAATCAAACTGTCCAGTAGCTCTGAGCAGTGAAAACTGCAACTCTAGGCAAACTAAAGTTATTGTTTCCTTTAGAATAGTGAATACACAGATAAGTCAAATATGGACAGTGAAAAAATACAGAACATTTTAACACAAATTGTCAGTATTTTATTTAAAAAAGAAACACCTGAAAGTTACAATATTGCACATATCTCAGCCCCCTTTAGGTGAGTTTCAGCTGTCTAAATAATAAATAAACCAAGAATGCTAAAATAATAACCTATGGACTAAAATATCCCTCCCCCTTCTGGATAGTGAAATAAGCCTGAGAATGTGCAAACTTCAAGCTAACTTAATTACAAGGTAAAAGACCCCAACAGTTCTAAATCTGAGTTTCAATTAGCTGTTGTGTAGGGTTTTTCTTTCCAGCTTAAAATTATACAGGTTACCCTATTTGGTAATTGAGATGCAAAGCAGGCTCAACAGATTATACACAGAATGTTACAGATCTTCTCTATTTCCAACAAGTATAATTACACTAGAAAACATCTTCTTCCTCCCAACACAAAAGCTGTGTAAAATACCTTATAAGCTTTTTCCTGCTGCTGGCAGCAAGCTCAAAATGGTGACTTCATCAAAGAGTATCACATAAATGATAATAAATACATTGATGAATTTAAATAATATATTCTTCCTACTCATATGTCCAGTACCCAAGAACCAAACAGCTGGACACTACTCAAAGAGCCACTCATGTATCAGGAGATTAGCTGACTCATTTATCTTTAACAATGCAAAATGACCAGTTTAATGGGCAGCTTACAGGGCATATTCTTCATTTATTGGTAGATCAATTATTTCATTCCTTCTGCTTTCCAGTTGCACTTACAGAAGAGAAGTAGGCTACCATATAAAGCTTTTATTAATAAGCACCCAGTTCCTATCTTGCAAAGTTAATGATAGATTTCCTATTTAAAGGAAGATGCTTTAATAGGGCCTGTAAGACATTATAAAACAGATTCACCTCACAATGAAAGTGATAAGAAAGCTTTGGATGTCTTCTTTGTCTCCCATACTTTTGTAGAAAACAATACATTTCGAGTTGAGCTTCAAGGAGCTGTACTTCCACTATACAGAACACAGCAGTAACATGGCCAAATTGACCTCATCTTAATCTGCCTTATAAGAATCAGGAAAGAAAATATTTTATAATGGAAAATGTGGTACAAGTTTACCTTATGAACTCCTTTTTTTATGTGTGGGAAAACCAGAGCTTACTCTAGAATGAGCAGTGGGAAGAAGTGCTTCGAGACAGGATCAGCAGCTGGTCTTGAGCCTGGGGCTGGGATTTTACTTCAACATCGACCCTTGCTCACCTGCTGCAGGGCCTTGGCCAAGTCATCTCATCACAAACCTTCTCATTCTGTCTACTTCGTCCACCTAAAGCAAAAAGCTTTTCTTCAAGGAGGTATCATTCCTTGTGCAAGTGCTTTAGGCTACTGAGTTCTCATTATATCTGCAAACACCCTGGCATTACTGTTAAGATACATATAATGAAAAATATACAAGTTTACAGAAAACTTGGTGTACTAAAATAGTACATATTTCACCTTATTTACATAAAAAGCTCCCAGAGAGACTGGAGAAAGAGTTGTATTTTCATATAATCTAAACCAATAGGGGAAAAAAGTACAGAGGAGACTTCCTCCTACACCTTCATTAAATATATTTATGTGTGTAAGTCATACAGTGCTGCTTTTATATAAAGTGCTGAAAGCTCGCATGCCTAATGCTCAACTTCACAGTGGACAAAACCAAAATGATGTATGCAGCCATTCATACATGCACAGATACAGCAAGTGCCAAATACATAACCCCTCACAGCACACAGCACTACTGTGTACCTCCAAAAGACATGAAAGCTGTACCAGCTCCTATTTTATATATATATATATATATGTATATATATATATATATATATATCTTGTTCAGAATGCCACCCTCCTCCTTCAGAGTTGAGCTTTTAAGGTTTTTTACTTGGAAGAGCCTGTTCTATGCCTTCCACCCAGATTTTTCCCACAGAGGAACAAGTCAAGTGGAGCAGCTCAACAGATTTGTCACTGTTTATCACTGCTACAACTCTCCTGTCCAGTTCTTTTACAAGGAAAAAACCCAAACCCCACATTTTTCTAGTCTCAGCTCCCTAAACTTCAGGCTCATTCTGCTCAGGATACGTGCACACCAAGTATGTATTTACCAGCAGTCTTTGCCCATGTTTCACATGACAGAAAGGGATGGGTTGTAAAGAAGGACCAGGAGGTCCTTCTTGGGGACCAAGCCCCCACCCCAGAGCAGTGCCTTTTATTCTCCTCTGCTCAGCATTACTGCTGTCACCAGTGAGACTCACCCTCTGCACAGTCACTGACCGCTCCACCTTCTTGTGTGGTGACTCTTCACCCCTAGCAGACAGATGCTCCCTGCCTTTTACTCCAAACATCTCTGAGGTTAAGCTCCTAATAAATACTGCATACCGAATTTTGCAATTAAACGTACGTGGGAGAAAGTGATTGACGTTAAGGATGCCATTACATATTTTAACACTCCAACTTGTACAGCTCCATGTAGATTTACATAAGATCCATGTATAGTCACTACTTGAATGAAAACAGACGCTCCATTCGGAGATGGTGCGAGTGTTTGCCTTCTCTCATTCTTTTGCACTCACACGCACAAATGCAAAATCAATGGAAGAGAAGTTGCAACCCAAAGCACGAAAAAGTTCAAAGTTACAAACTTCACTGCTACACTTGGCAAACCAGCTTCTCCAGGCTACAGTTTCCAGCAAACCACTAATGTTACAAACCAAGAAGTGTTCCGGAGCACCTGCCAGGTGTTTGGGAAGAAAAACAAAACATTCTTCCACCCCGCACCATCCTTCCCACTTTATCCCACAGGAGAAGCTTACAGGGAGCTTCCTTGCTTCTGTTATGAGATCTGAAAGCAAGCTGCCTGCCATTGAACTACTGTTCAGAAGTCATACAGCAATTTTAATCTGAACGCAGTGCAGCGTTTAGTGCTGGAACTGTGCCTATATCCTGGCAGGAGGAAGACCCTCTGGCCACAGGTCCTGCTCCATTCATCACTACAGTTCCAATGGGACACGCATCCAAGACTTGTCACAGACAAGAGGGATAGCAAGGGCACCCAGCAGAGCACTGACAATAGGAGCTGTTCCTGCTCTGTACCCCATCACCAGCGTCCTGCAGGAGGAAAAGAGGAGCTGACAGCAGGCCACAGCGTGCCCTCCTCCACTCACAAAAGGTGCTCATGCCCCTTACCACAAAGCACCTGCAAGAGTGGTGAGCTGGTGAGGACCCCCAAAAAGAAAAGGGTTTCAGAGGAGATAAGGCTTTTCTATAGCACAGCAACCTCTACGGGGCAGAGCACTACAGGAGAAGGCTTTCACCTTCAAAAACATCATCTGGAGGTGCATCAGAGGAAAAAAAAAGCAACAACCAGGGAAGAAAAAAAACAATTCACACACACACCTCCCTAACAGCCCATGAAAAATTTACACACTTCAAAACCAGCTTCATCTACTAGCATTATTATTATGTTAACATTAAAATAAGGGGTGCAAAGGCGACTCATCACTGGGAAAGCTTCACACCATATCACTCTGCCCACAGCGTTGCAAAGTTCAAGCGCACCAGCTGCTCTTTAACCTTATCGGCACCGGTGTAATCTCACACTGTCCCATACACGCACCAGAGCTGAAGTGTAGGTGCCTGCACATGTGGAAACAGGCAAATAAGACATTGCAATGTGTGGCTTCCGTAATTTGCCCTCCCACGGCAGCATTGCGCCATGCCTTCAGCATACAGCTAAATATGCTCACACCACCAGACTGGACTACAGAGCCATACAATGATGCTTCGTCTCGTTTGTTAGCTTGTCCTTTCACTTACCATCTGCTGAAGTAGGAGAACAGAGAAAATAAGAACAAACAGCTACTCTCAAAGCTGAAAGCATTACTAGAGGATCTGACATCAGCACTGCCAATCTAAACATGTCAACCCCGCTGTGCATCCAGAAATTGCCCTGACAGCAGCAGCGCAGCCAGCGGCCCGTGCTCTGAGCACAGGCGACAATGCCCGCGGTCAGAGCTCTGAAGGCGGGAGCGACAGCTCTGACCGAGCTGCCTCCCGCTACAATAAACAGGCGAGTCCTGCTTCTCCCACCAAGAAGAAAATCGCGGGCGGACAGAAAGTGCTTGTGATGGGAAACCAGGAGTAGCGCACCTGAATGCGAGCACCGGGCAGACACGGAGCAGAGAGCCCCGCCGGGGCAGGGTACAGGTGGACAGGGGACCCCGCTCGGGCACCAGACCGCGGACACCGGCCCGGCGCTACGTGACCGCCGGGGACACAACTTTCCCAAGCGCGGAGGCCGCGCCCCTTCGCCCCTTTGCCAGAGCTGCTGGCGACGGCGGCAGCTCCAGCTCGGAGCAGCGGCTTCAGCGGTGTCAACAGCTCCGCGCTGCGAGGCCGCCGCCGCGACCGGGCTGGAGCAGCCCCCGCCCGGGGCCGCGACCTCCGGGCAGAGCAGAGGGCTGCCCCACTCCCCGCCCGGGATGTTTACGCGGGGAGTGCTGCAGCAGCGCTGCTAACCCAGCGCTCACCGCCGGCACCGGGAGCCGCCCCGCCCGCCGCCGCCTCCCTCCCGCGGAGGGACTGACGGAGCGGCGGCGGCGGGACGGGCAGCTCCCCGGGCGGGAGGGAGACGGCGCTGCCCACACGGTCCCGTATTCGGTGCGCGCGGGTTTAATTTCTGCGGCCACCGGCCGGAAAGCTCCGGGGGGAGCAGGATCCACCGGCACCGCAGTAGCCTCCACTTCCGCGGACAGCGCCGGGCGGCAGCCGGGCCACCCCCGCGCCCGGCAGGGGTGGGGTGGCAGGGCACGGCCCTTCCCCACCGCCTCCCTCTCTTCCTCCCTCCCCTCCCCTCCCGTCAATCCCCACCCTCCGTGGGCGGAGGGGCTCCCGCGGCCGCCCGGCCGGCTACCTTGCAAGCGGAGTAGACGCCCAGCTTCTCCAGCTTCTTGGCCCGCGGCGCGGCGCGCAGCTGCGCCTTCTNAAAAAAAAAAAAAAAAGGAAAACATACTGGGGGATGTAAAGGTACATCAACTTTCGGGAAAACTAGGAGTCTGTGTTCAGGCATATTCATATCAGGAATATTAAGTGGTCCATTGCAGCCAGGGTGTTGCTCCAGATATGCTCTTTGCTTGTAACATTTGCTGCCGAAGAGGAATCGTGGGAAAGCTGAAAGTGAAACTAAGCAAGAACAGTTTCATTTTCAAGTCCGAAAGCAGAAACCTAACCGGCATAAAGAAAATGCAAGCAAAGAAAGAGCTCCTTAGGGGCTGCTAACGCACAGCGGCTATTTGCTATTTTAAAACGTGATTCGGTCACTTTAAACAAAAATTTATAAATAAAAGACGAAGGTATTTCTCTCCAAAATTCCAGAGATACAGGATTTTTGTATTACGTTTAATTTCCTGTTAATCTTGAGGCTGCTACCGCCAAGGGCAGCGGCTCCTCCACCTTAACCAGTCCGTCTTAAAGCGCCGGGGATGGCAGCAGCCATCTTACGGGTCGCTGTCACAGCTGCTGCGGAGCCCGAACCAGCGCCGGCCTCCGCCGCCGACTGCCCCCGCTACCCCGGCTCCGCCGAGCCCGGGGAGCGGCTCTGACCCCCACCCACACCCTGCCGATTTACAAACCTCCGCGAAATAAAAATATAAATAAGTAAATAGAGAAAAACAACAGATCCCCTCGTTTCATGAAATACCTCATTTTATTCCGTTCTGTTTTCCTGTCATTTCACGAATATGCCGGCGCGCCGTATAACACCGTGCTTGAAAATATCCCCAGGAGCTCTGAAGGGAAGAAGGACACCGCAGGGTTTTGTCACCCACCCTTCCCCCCAAATCGTACTTCGCGCAAACCTAGAGTTATTTTTGTTTTCCCCATGCAAGGTGCCAAGGCCCTGTGCCTGCAAGAGCTCGCTCTGCGCTGGGTCTTCCCTCCGAACTCACACTGCTACTTTGATAGTTTAGCTTTACACATCAAAGCACCGTAAATCCCACGCAAACGCCCAGCCTCAATCCAAACCCTTTAAACGGCGGTGCCGTAGTACGGAATTGCCATTTGCGGTTTCTCACGGCTCGACCACGGTTTTTACATACGTGCAACGGGGCAGAACCGCCTCACACCCGGTGCACTTGCTGCTGTGCGTGGAGTGCGCTCTCTGGGGCACGACCATTTGCTTAATTTAACTTTCATTTAAAGGGTTATCCCTTGAAGGCATAAACTGACCTGCTCTCAACACTCGTTTCTGGGCACAACAATAAAACAAGCCCCAGAACCATGGCACGACGAGCTGAGCAGAGAGTTTTTGAACTGGCCGCTATTTTAAACTGACCTGTGTTTTTACACTCAATTAGAAATCCTCTGGGGAAAAAGGCTGAACCCTTCAAGGTGGCCGCAGAGTACACAGCGCGGGAAGGCAATGGTTAAGCCAAACAAAGTAGCGGCACTCCGAGGGGACACAGCGGCTGGAGCAGCACCGCGGGCACCCCGGGGTTCGGGACGGTTCGACACCGCCAACGATGCCGCCTCTTTCTAGGGCAACTTTCCGCGCAGCCTCCCGGCGGGCCGGGATGGCTCCATAGCGGCTCCGCACGCAGCGGTGCCGCCGGTGCCGCCGCCCTTCCCGCGCAGCCCCCGCGCAGGGAGGCGGGCGCGCCCTTGCGGTGCGCAGCGGCGGGAGGCGGGTGCCGGCCCCCCCCCCCCGCCGGCGGGGGGGGGGGGCCGGCACCCGCCTCCCGCCGCTGCGCACCGCAAGGGCGCGCCCGCCTCCCTGCGCGGGGGCTGCGCGGGAAGGGCGGCGGCACCGGCGGCACCGCTGCGTGCGGAGCCGCTATGGAGCCATCCCGGCCCGCCGGGAGGCTGCGCGGAAAGTTGCCCTAGAAAGAGGCGGCATCGTTGGCGGTGTCGAACCGTCCCGAACCCCGGGGTGCCCGCGGTGCTGCTCCAGCCGCTGTGTCCCCTCGGAGTGCCGCTACTTTGTTTGGCTTAACCATTGCCTTCCCGCGCTGTGTACTCTGCGGCCACCTTGAAGGGTTCAGCCTTTTTCCCCAGAGGATTTCTAATTGAGTGTAAAAACACAGGTCAGTTTAAAATAGCGGCCAGTTCAAAAACTCTCTGCTCAGCTCGTCGTGCCATGGTTCTGGGGCTTGTTTTATTGTTGTGCCCAGAAACGAGTGTTGAGAGCAGGTCAGTTTATGCCTTCAAGGGATAACCCTTTAAATGAAAGTTAAATTAAGCAAATGGTCGTGCCCCAGAGAGCGCACTCCACGCACAGCAGCAAGTGCACCGGGTGTGAGGCGGTTCTGCCCCGTTGCACGTATGTAAAAACCGTGGTCGAGCCGTGAGAAACCGCAAATGGCAATTCCGTACTACGGCACCGCCGTTTAAAGGGTTTGGATTGAGGCTGGGCGTTTGCGTGGGATTTACGGTGCTTTGATGTGTAAAGCTAAACTATCAAAGTAGCAGTGTGAGTTCGGAGGGAAGACCCAGCGCAGAGCGAGCTCTTGCAGGCACAGGGCCTTGGCACCTTGCATGGGGAAAACAAAAATAACTCTAGGTTTGCGCGAAGTACGATTTGGGGGGAAGGGTGGGTGACAAAACCCTGCGGTGTCCTTCTTCCCTTCAGAGCTCCTGGGGATATTTTCAAGCACGGTGTTATACGGCGCGCCGGCATATTCGTGAAATGACAGGAAAACGGAACGGAATAAAATGAGGTATTTCATGAAACGAGGGGATCTGTTGTTTTTCTCTATTTACTTATTTATATTTTTATTTCGCGGAGGTTTGTAAATCGGCAGGGTGTGGGTGGGGGTCAGAGCCGCTCCCCGGGCTCGGCGGAGCCGGGGTAGCGGGGGCAGTCGGCGGCGGAGGCCGGCGCTGGTTCGGGCTCCGCAGCAGCTGTGACAGCGACCCGTAAGATGGCTGCTGCCATCCCCGGCGCTTTAAGACGGACTGGTTAAGGTGGAGGAGCCGCTGCCCTTGGCGGTAGCAGCCTCAAGATTAACAGGAAATTAAACGTAATACAAAAATCCTGTATCTCTGGAATTTTGGAGAGAAATACCTTCGTCTTTTATTTATAAATTTTTGTTTAAAGTGACCGAATCACGTTTTAAAATAGCAAATAGCCGCTGTGCGTTAGCAGCCCCTAAGGAGCTCTTTCTTTGCTTGCATTTTCTTTATGCCGGTTAGGTTTCTGCTTTCGGACTTGAAAATGAAACTGTTCTTGCTTAGTTTCACTTTCAGCTTTCCCACGATTCCTCTTCGGCAGCAAATGTTACAAGCAAAGAGCATATCTGGAGCAACACCCTGGCTGCAATGGACCACTTAATATTCCTGATATGAATATGCCTGAGCACAGACTCCTAGTTTTCCCGAAAGTTGATGTACCTTTACATCCCCCAGTATGTTTTCCTTTTTTTTTTTTTTTTTCCAAATCACCAGGTTCTCCTTTAACCAGGTAGATAATGATATTTAACATGATTAAGTTTGCACACTTGCATGTAATAAATTACAGTTTTGATACTGAAAATACATTTACTGCTGTCACAAAGGTGAATAACTCCCCCGATGTGCATTGAGGCCACTTGGTGGGCATTTGTGTCTGAAGCTGCACAGGTGAATGCTCATAGGATCACAGCCCAGGTAAATTATTCTTTAGGATCCTTAAAAGCCTGAAAACTTATTGCTTCCATTAAAGTAAAATCAAAGATGAAAGTTGTCAGGACAATTTTACTGTAGTTCCTTCTTGAATCCTCAAGAGCATGGCTGCCTTACAATACCATGTCTCTTTTTTTCCATTATATTTTGATGCTCACCAGATAACCAGAAATGTAAGTCTACCAGCTTGTGGCTACTGATACAGTTACTATAGTAACATTTATAAACACTAATTTCACTACACTTGCAGAACTGCTGCCTGCTAGAAGCAGCTTAGAAAGAAACCCCTCTAACTGCAAATAGGTAAGTCTCTCTCTCTCTTTATTTTTTTTAAATATTAAGCCTGATCATTGCTCACTTTCTAACTTTGTGCAAATATGTTGTTAAAAACAAAAAGCAAAAAGCTTTACTTTGTCTTAAACTACTCTAGTGAAAAGTAAAATATTACATTCAAAATTTTAGCAAGACTGCAGAGTGAAAAGAAACAAACCCCCTATGCTCTGACACACGAATGGATACATGACATTGTCGGTTGCATATATCCAAGCTGTTTTCTTCTGTTGGCTGAATTCACAAGTACAGTACATACTAATTTTCTAATTATAATGTATACATGAATCTTAGCACTATGTAACCCCTCTGTTGCTTGTTTTTAATCATTAAACACAAAGATATTAAATTAGAATCAAACTCACAGTATTGTCTGAAAAACCCTCACCACATTTTTTAGTTTCTGTCCTTTGGGGCATGTCAGTGGGTTTGCACAAAGCCAAGCTGACTCTGAAAGCTGAGTTGTGGAAGCATAGGTGGGAGCAGATGATCCTGCCTGTGCTGCTCAGCTCACAAGCTCAGGTGAGTAGCCAGGTGACTTCAGAAAGGCTACTCATCTGCATCAAATTAGGGAAGCCAGGAGCTAGGTGAGACACAAGTGCCAGCTCATGTGGGTTTCAGGCTGCTGCTAGCCCCGAGGAGAGGCCTGCTCAGAGCCCATGCTCCCAGCAGATCAGATATGCATTTCACATTTGTTTCTCCTGCATGAATTCACCATGAACACCTGACAGGCTTAAATGCAAGAGTGTGTGTGTTACTATTATTGCAGCAAAGGAGGCAGCTGAATTCTTGAGTCACAAAAGAAGAAATCAAAATACAGTTTAGGGTGTGCCGGACTCCTGGTTATTACTTAGATGTCATTTAGGGCTTTTGGGGCCTATCTTGCTGCCATAAATTAAAGAATGACTCAGTTAATAGCAGCCTAATGCTGAATGCTACTGCTCTGACAGGGACCACCCAGCCCACAACTGAGCTCTGGGAATCTACCCTTAACCTTCATCACTGTCTCACAGCCCAGTCATATCCAGCATGCCCAACCCAGCCTTGTCTCCCTCCTTTTGTTCAAGTGAGATTTTTCTTCCAGTGCTCCCACCTGTTTTTATTCTTGCCATTCAATTAAAATAGGGAAAGTGTAGCTCTTGCTCTTCCAGGGAACTTCTCAGAGTATAAAATCCTATTGCATCCTTTCATTACTGCATTCCTTGTGGGTGAAGTGGCCTCCCTCTCGGCCACCATGCATTCAGGAGTGCTATCAATATTTTATGAATCACTGGAAGTATTAACAATACAGAAGTTTTGCTCATTAGGCTGCCTCTAGCATCTCGTCAGCTTCCCCATGGTGCTTACATGTGACTCTAACAACACGGATGGCAGACCTTCCCATCAGGTTTTTGCTCTGGTAGGAAACCTCACACCCCAATTACACAGTTTCGAAAAGGAAAAAATGCAGAAAAATAAATGGAGAAAATGTCATTGCAACACCCATGGCTGCTCTAGTCACACAAATTTCTTGTTAATGATTGACCATTTAGCAGTTTTTATATGCTTCTTACCCAGAGGATGCTGTTCTTGACTGCAGTCAGACTTTTGATTTAACCCAAACCAAGTGAGGAAAAATAAACACTAGGGTCACTCTTGGCTTTGAACAATTTAAGGCGTGTGTGTGAAGTCCAGAAGATGTTTGGTGAGGTTATGTAGCCATCAGCAGTCACTGCATGGGCTTACACTGTGTTATTTTGTGATAGTGAGAGCTCTGGATTTCTTCATCCAAACATGGGATTGTACTATCTATTTTTCCCTTACCTTCTCTTTGAGTCCCCACTTTGTTTATTCCTTTCTCTAATGTATTTTTCTGTTCTTTCTATCCTTTAATTCATGGCAGAGATCCCTGCAACCCTCTGTGACTCCACTTGGTGCATTTTGACTGCTTGTGCCATGTAAGGCAGGTCATTGGTGCCAGGTGAAATACCCCTGGGAGACTGGCACAGGCACTTCTGGCAGGGATGGGAGAGAAAGGGCCTCCTTTCTCCTGCCTGCACACAAGGTACAGGTGCCAGCCAGCATCTTTGATACAACATTGACTTAGATAAAGGAATTCTGCAGAGAAAATCTCAATTATTTCTGTAAGATGAAGTTACAGTGGCCTAAGCACATCTGATGGTACAAATCCTATCATGGGCCTTCCACATATCTGTCTGGGGCACCACCTGGAAATCCTAGATTTTCCAGGGACTGGGGGCACCACTGCTAACCACTTGGCTAAAAACTTCCATTTGGACCTACTGTAACAGTGCTGTGTACAGCTGAACAAAGCAGAGGAACCCCAGCACCAACCCCAGATGGGGATTTTTGGGGTGAGGGAGGCAGGATGTCACTGGGAGTGCAGAAGGCACAGTTACATTATCACCACCCACCTTCTACATTCTGCCACAGCTTTCTTTGTGGATCCCCAAACCCTCAAATTCTTCACCCTGTGCCAAGGCCAGCAGGCTCATCATCCCCACTTGATGTTTTGTGGCCTCTCTGCCCCACACAGGCCCTTAGGGGTACCAAACTGCTACTTCTGCCTCACTGAGACTGGCTTATCTATGAGGAAGAGCTGCAAAATATCTGGAGTGTAGAAAGAGCTGGTTTTGTCATTGCTTCACTACTCCCATTTCCCAGTTTGATGCTTCCTCCCAGCTGTGGAGCTGCACCTCTGCACAAGTGGACAGTGTTACAAATTACAACTCTTGCCCAAGAAGACCTAATGACAGGGACTCTTATTTTACAGGGTGTCACAAAAACAGAGGGTCTGGAATCCCGGGATTCCAGTTTTGGACAACACTTTAGAAGATAAATGAGGAGACTAATTATCTTAATTTATTCCATAATTATTTTAATTATTAATCACTTCCTTCTTTCTTACCTATTATCAGGTTTACAGGTGGGAGTGTTCCCAAGAGTCCTGAATGAAGGCTCTGCCCCTGGCATGCTCCTGTGACTCACCAAGTTGGTCTTTATCTCTTCCCACACCTTTCATAACTAGACTTTCTTGAAGCTGCATCATTGCTTCTGGGGATGCAGTAAGGAGGCTATACAGGCATACCTAAGCTGACTCACTTGGGAGAAGATGTCTTGCTCCTTCTGCACCGTTCCCTCTGTGGATGGTTTTAGACAATGACAGGGCCAGCTCTGGTAAAAATTCATGGACAGTGTAGGCCATGGCTCCTGGGTTAGCAAACAAGTTTTTTTTTTTCAGGCAAAGACTTTTTCAGAAGTATTATATGAGTTTAAGGAAGGCTTTGTAAGGGTTTTCACATAAGATATTTACTCTTTGCTGCTTTGGCCAAAAAAGACCACGTGAAGCTGGGACCTGCTAAGGTGGCACCCACCCAAAGCAAAGGCTGGCTCCAGCTGTGCTGCGGGACAAGAGCTGCACAGCACAGCCACACTGCACCAGACAATGCCAATGCCTCACTGGCCACCCAGGGTGGCTCCTTGGCAGATGCTGGGGCACCAGGCACCCTGCAGCTCGGGGACAGACAGTGGTGGCCGTGCTGAGAGTCTCTGTATGTGGGTGTGGTGCATTCACAGTCTTCCGGGGGAGGTGCTGCTGCCAAACTGTGATGGGCAGGGAAGAGGGAGCTGTGCTGAACGTGTGGAGGCAATGAAGCCATGTCCTGGTGTCACAGCACACGGGAAAGAGAGGGAAGCGCTGACTGAGGCATGAGCAATAAGTAAATCAGGGAAGCAGGAAAAGACAGACAAGGAAGTTGGTGCTCACTCAGCAAGAATCTGCAGCAGTGAGGCCTGTTTATATGTATTAGTTGATAATATTTTGATGAGAAACTCAGGAAGACCATGACCTCCATTTTACATCAGACAGCCCTTCTCTGCTTCTTCCTGTCACAGGCAGGTTTCACACAAGGCAGGCATCTTTCCAGCTCTGGCTTCAGCATCAATAACTATCACCATTTTCTAAGGCCACAAGAATGTAGCAAATAATAAAACCCCCAAATCTCACAGAGGAAGGAGTTCAGGCCTGGAGATTGTGCAAGCTAAGTTCTGACTGTGTCAAAGGGAAGTGAGGAAGAAGCAGTCTCTGGGTGGAGATAGAAACAACATGTGTTAAAGGGAGATAACTGCATATGGGACTTGTCTGTTTGGACACAGATCAGATCCTCGATCCTCAAAGCTCAGGAACATCTTCCATCTTTGGTGATTAAAAAATGGTGATTGTAGTGCTGAACTGCAGAAACAGAAAATAATCTTGCCTTACCCTATTAACAGCAAGCAGCTCCAAGTGTCATAGCTAGAAAGGTGTTCCAGAAATATGAGAATTACTGAGACAATGGTATCATCTGCCATATGAGCCTCACGCTCTGCCTCAGTTCTGTCCCTTTTAGATAGGCCAATGTATGACAGACTAAGCACTGACCAGGAGGCTTTGTTATGACACATACAGTAAATATGATTTTTTTTGCCCTTGAAAACATGTACAGTCTCAAACTGGTTCACTCCCCATTCTTCTCCATCTAATTTCTTTTTATCTACTTCTATTTACATCTCAGAACATTAAACTGTGTTGGGTTTTGGCTCCGTGAATAGGCACAGGGAAGCTGCAGTGAGCTAGAAAGCTGAATTTTATCTTTCACTGCGAGGCTGGGAGTGCTTTAGCTTGCTGTATTGTGCTGTCAGTATCTCAGTATTATCCTTTAACCTGACAACAAAAACCTCCCAGTCTGTATTTGTTCCTGATGAGAGAAATGCAAGGAGAGAAGGAAACACAGACTGATCTTTTTACTTCATAAGAGATCAGCAAAGTGAACATTTCTTTTTTTTTTTATTATTTTTACAAGGTTTTTAGCTATTAACATAAGCAATTTATATTGCTTATGTTAATATAACATAAGCATATCATAAAAAATTAACATCAGGGCTGCCCTTTTAATAATTACAAGCAAAGTTATTGCAACTGAAGAGTTGTAGCCTATCTTGCTACAGGAATTATTATGTATATTATCCTGGTTATTTACACATTGTAATTAACTGGGACTGTTTTGGCGCTTTGAAAATGTGATTTGTTAGCACTTACAGACGCTTACGGAGATACAAACCCATGTAAAATGTATGTGAGTGTTAAGGATTCAGTTTGCTGAGATCAAACTAATGTTTTGATGAAAGTTTTCAATTTCCTGTCTCTAATCCAAGGGGCTTTTATATACATTAAATATAAAATGAGTTCATATTTAAAAGATTGACAAAAATAGCTTACCAGGTGTTCTGTATGTATAATTTTTCTCAGGCCTGAATTCATCATCATAACAACAGCAGTGAAAAGTCTTGTGCCATCTCTCAGTCTCAAATTCCCATAATGCAGAATAAAGGAAAAGGGACCTGCACAAGCTGTTTTATCCATGTACCTCCTTACCTTGCCCTGCTGACGTGGTGCAACATTTTCAAAGGAGTCTGGATGTTCACCTCTTGTAGAGAGACACTTTCCTATAAACTGGTCCTGCAGCAGACTGAAAGTAGTAGCCAGCTGCAAGCCACCTCTGCAAGGATAAACTATACTACACTGTCATAAGGGGTTATTAAGTGGTTCTACTTAATACCATCACCCTTTACAGAAGGCATGTTGCAACTGATCTACCTCAGCTGATCAGACGCACTTGATTCATTAACATGTATCATGATTATTTTGAGCTGGAGGAGGTTAGGGCTTTGACTTTTAACAAAAATTTATCCAATGATTCCCACAACAGGAAAGAGGCACACGTTGAAACACAAACTGCAAGAATCCTTATAATACACAGGTGATGGAGAGAAGTAGTGTGACCAAAAAATTGTACTTCCTAGCTGAAATCCTGGAAGAAGAAACAGGTGCAAAATAGTTTATTCAGGTGTGGCTGTATGGAATGTAAAAAGAGAGACTTAGTAAAGGAATGAGGTGCAAGTAGGAGGAAATTCCCAAAGGCTGCTCTTGTAATGTGGCTGTGGGGTATTACTGCTGCTAAACTACCTTCCTTTGCCCTGGTGATGAATTATCAGCAGTTAACATAAGATTAACTGAAAGAGAAATCTCAGAGAATACAACAGCATATGCATTTTGTCTGTTTTTTCTCATCCATACAGACATAAATGGTAAAAACCCATAATCAACTTGAATATAAACACTATGTTTTCATATTTAGTAGATGCATGGAGTATAGGCTGGCAAGCTTAGCTGCTCACATGGTGTCAGGAATTTTTGCGTTATGGTGTCTGTGCATGTATGTCATGTGCCGGTTTAGGGTGAGAGGATATTATGAAAGAAGCAGTTCATACTGACATTTTCCAAGCCTGAAGCAGAATCACTTGGAAAAAAATTCTAGGTAAAATGGCTTAGCTGTTTCTGAGAATTGGATTTGGAAAATATGTTGTTTTGAATGGATTAAGCCAAAGGTCTATTTTTTTCCTAGAGAAGCTCCAAGATGGTCAGGTTTTATTTGGCTGAAATGGCATCAGCAGTGCATCTTTCGTCATCCTTGTCAATCTGCCCAAATCAGAGCAAGTTACACTATTTAGAAAGCAGCACCAGTTTGCCTGTGCCAGGTAGAGACATGCCAATGTGCAAGTACTGAATCCAGACAGTAATCTGAATCCTGTGTGCCACCAGGGCTCTGTCAGGAAGCACCTTGCTTGGAGGCTCTACAGCTCTGACTCCTGGCTTTGCAGACCTGGGAACAGCATGGGGCATCCAGAGTGAGGTGAGAGCTGATGGGGGAGACTGGAGCAAGGAGCTGGAGTGGAAGAAGTGGAGGTACATGGGGACAGGAGGAAGATATGAGCTCTGGCTGGAGGATGGGCAGGCTGCTGCTGACTAGAGTCAGCGCCCTTGCAGCACTTAAATTCTATACTGCTAAATTCCCTGAGACACATAGGCAGCAGATTCATTATTCACTTGAATTCCTTGTGGATAATCCCACTCCCACACCATATTGTGATCTTGCCAATATCAACAATCCTGGCACTTCTAAGAAAGTAAATAATTCTTTAATAAAAGCATTACTGATTTGCTAAGATAAAAATTCCACATGGCAGAGAGACATGGAAGACAGGTTTATTGTGCTGGACAACCATGAAAGTAGGTCAGATACATGCTTTCTGTAGATTCTTGATGGCTGTCACGGTGTGACAGCTACAGAAACAATTGTGGCAAAGCTTCCACTTTTATTTCTTCAACAGCTTTCTCACATAGATTCCTCCTACAAAAATAAAAACGAGAAAGAACAAATTCTAGAATTTTTTTTTTTGCCACACTAATCAAGGCAGATAACAGGGAAAAAGAGAAGAACCAGGCAATGAGGAGGCCAACAAAACTAATCTATTATGAAAGTGTATGCCAAGTCCTTTTGTAGAATGCAGATTTTTACAGCTGGGAAGGAATGAGGATTCCAAAGTTCACTTTTGTGGCTGTTCAGTGGTAAAAAGAATTCCTAGCGAAGAAATGGATGGCACTGGGGAAGAAGAAAGAAAACATCCTGAAAACAACGCGCACAGTTCATTAGCCAGGACAACCAAAGGTGTTGCTGGGCTACTGCACGTTGCCATTATAGGTAAGTACATTCCACATCAAGATTTTTTTCCCCTTCACCCAATTAAGAGAGAAAAAGGAAAAAAAAATTAAAAAAGGCAAGCATAAAATAATCTAGAGATTTGTTGGCAGTTGGTATCTGGAGATAAAAAGCAATTCCTTTAGCTTGACAATGTGAAAAAGACATGATAAGTTCCCTCACAACTGATACTGCTATCAGACAATAATATTCAGCTTACTAGATAAGTAGCCTGAGCACAATACTTGAATTAAAGCATTTAATTCAATCTACTAAAGTAAAAGAGTTAGGAAGCATTCTGTAATACACAAGTGACCTCTTGACCTCTTTAAGAATAGCATGTTTTTTGTTGTTTTTTTTTTTTCCTTTTTTTTAATCAAGAGGTTTAAGGTATCACCACTTTAGGAAAAGCTTCTGATTTTTGATCTGATAAAGTCCTTGTGTCAATAAAACATGCTTAAAATATTCATTCAATTCATTTGTTTCATTAGACTAAGTGCCACCACATTTTGCTACCAGCAAACTGAAAACCTGATTTGAGGGAATAATCTGAATTATTACTTTCTGAAATAGGAATCTGTTGTATTTTACTGTTAGAAAAACTATTTAGACTTGTTTCCTTATGAAATAGAACCTTGCTTTTCTTTAGTACAGTTATTTATCACAATCAGAAACAATGATACATTCCTAATGCTTCTGCACCCACCCCTGCTACAAGGGACACTAGAAAAAGCCCTTGCAGACTAGCAACTCTAGTCATTGTATTGTCCCACGTGGGGATTTTTGTTACCACTTAAGCCCTCTTGCGTACATAAAACAGCTGTGAGATTACAAGCAAGATACTTGCTTTCCCACAAAGGTGTGCACAAGCACAGTTAGACAAAAAAGCTGGTGAAGAGTTCCAGATGGATTTGTGTCTACAGTTACATTCTCTTCCAGCCTCTGCCTGAAGCACGTGCCCAGCACACCACTTTTCCATCGCTTTCCCTGGCATCAGTAAGGAGCGGGCTGACACTGCAGCTGACATCAGAGGAACTCTTTCTTCCTGTAAATGTGTGCATTCTTACAAGTTGTGTAACTTGTAAGACTTCTTCATATTTTTCCATATGAAATTTTACCAAAATTAACGAAGAGGGTCAAAGATCAGTAGGAAAAGGGAGAACCATCTGAGAAGCTTCATTTTTGTCAGGAAAAAAAAAAAAAAATCATGTTCCACATTTGAAAAAAAAACCAATTCCAGATTAAAAAAAATGTTTTTGCTTAACAATAATTTGCACTCTGCCAGTCTGAGAAACACTGTAAACCAACCTGATCATGCACTAACACTGAACTAGGTAACTGGTGTATCCCACTGCCTCCATTCTTCGATGCTTGCTGCTACAGCTGTAGCTCACCTCAAACAAGCTTTCTGCAGCCACGTGAACTTTACTGGTACAGGTATCAAAACAGGCAGCTTAGCACTAGCCCAGCTATTCTTTCAGGAAATGCAGTCAACACCTTTACTGGAACACAGCATTAACTCACAAAAAGGCTGCAATGTTTTCAGATGCATTTGTTTCCACCTTATTGGGACAGAAACACATTTTATTCCAGAGATTGATGAAGGCAAGAACTAAGACTGGGTGAATTCTCTACCAAATTGCTTCTGGGTCTTCTTACCCGCCTCCATCCATTTCTTACAGAGAGGATTTCATGCTGGCTGCAATTAAGGATACCATAAACTCAAGCTGTGCTAACAAGTTAAGGTTTGAAGTTCATCAGAGGGACTTAAAACCCCTTATGATTAAAATCCACAATTCTGAACCACCACTAAATACACACTTATTTAATCTAATACAATTAATTTTCCGCCAAATGTACCACAAAGGAAAAAATTCATGCAACATGAACCTTCATTTTTCCCCAAGGAGCGTGTTTTTACAGAAGTACAGATGTTCCTTCAGCTCCAGATAAGCAACTAGAGTACGGCCAGATACAAGGAGCAGGAGATGGTGACATGGGGCATCTTCGTCATTTAGTCCCATATTGATAGGTCAGCTAAGTTTTGATTCTTTTGCCCTATCTCTAGTTTGCAAGAGAGATTCAAGAGAGACTTGAATCCAAAAGGGATGAGATTTTACTCTTTGTGCAGTCAAATTGTTCCACATTATGCCCTCTGCTAGGATTACAGTTGGTGGTCTTGCTCCAAGGGTTCAAAGGATATTTTACACATTCTTCTAGCTCTCTATGGAAATCAGAGGAAGGAGGTGGAAGCAAGTACAAGGAAACATACAGAAAGTAGCTTAGGCATCTAAAATTTATAATTAATTAAAAAGGTGCATCCTACAGTTTGGCATTTTGAATCACTTTCTGATTTAAGGCAGAAGAAATCTGCCTTCACAGACTACACTTAAACTGCCCAAGAAACACAACTACTGTGTAAGCAATGCCTACTCATACACCCCTTTTCAGAGGTCTGTGCCCCAGTCTAGCCAGATGATATTAAAAATGCAATCAAAAAGAACACACTGCAGCCAACTTCACATCTAGAAAGCCACTACATCCCAAGCAAGTTCCTTCGACCTGACATTGCTTTTGCCCTTATGTTTTGTCCTTACACATCAGAGCAGACTGAACATCTTCCCTAAAGCAAGAAATGGTCTCCCAGGGCAGGCACAGAGGATCTCAAACAATACAGCACTTTGGTTCTGAGCTCTTTCCTTTATGTGCTGTGTTCAAATCTGACACAACCAGCCCCCTGCTGTGTTGCAATTTCTAACACTTTCAATTCTCAGATTTCAGAAATGTTCAGGGACAGGAAAAATACCTCTTCCTACTAAAGAAAATAAATTAGTCCTCAACTTCCCACAATGCCTAAAAATTCTTGCTCCCTTGGGTGCCTTAACCAAGAGATTTAAGGTACCATGTAAATAAACAGTAAACCCCACATAATGTCCAAATTATTTTCAGGTACTAAAAACTGTAGGCTGCTAGAAACAGTTTGAATCTGAAACTTCTTGCTGAGTTCATTCAGACACTTGAAAGCACACATTCCCGTAGGAGGGGGAAAGAAAGTGAGAAAAATGGAGAAGCTGCACCTTGATTGTTTTTAAACAAGAGTGCACATTTTTCATATTAGACTGCACTTTAAACTGAACTAAATGTCACTTAAGACTCCTCATAAGAGTTTATTTGCAGTCAGGAGATTAAGATTTCAGAACAGTCTTCTAAGAATGGAAGGGGTAAAAAAAGAAAACTTTGCTGTAAAACCAGAAATTGATTCAATTACGGACATACTGTTGCCTGTGAAGTAGATAATTAACTATGATCTCTGTTTTTTTTCCAGTCCTTAAACAAAGGAATATATACTTTAACAGCAGGATCTTTAAAATCCTAGTATGCTATAAATATTATTTCAACTTCAGATGATGTGCAATATTACATATAAATGGAGTCACACCTCTCAAGAGCACAGCACTTCTAATTTGAGAGAAAACACTTCAGAATGGTGGAAACATCAGCACTAATAAACCAGATTAATAGAGGGATACCTGAGAACTACAAGGGCTCTTGGACATCACAGAGCTCTAGCCAAAAGAACATCTGTTATACCTGTACCTCATATTGCATCTGTCCCTATCAGTGTTACTTGTCAGTTTCTTATTTTGGCTTCTAATGGGCTTTGAGTTTTGGATTACCTGAAGTACTTGCACCTACTCTTAACATAAACTCATTATTTGAGAATGCATGAACGCTGTTCAATGAAACAGGACTTTGTGTGTGTCATTATCTAGTATCCCTCACTGGAAACAACTAACTCCAACACTATTAATCATCTGCCAGATTGAATACAGTTATCTTATTCCAATAATTCTTATTCCAATGTATCTTCCAATATCTTATATTAGAATCTTATATATTCCAGTATCTTATTCCAATAATTTGGGTTTTTTAAGAGTGCCTCAAAAGCTGAAACAAAATCAGTGAATATGTTCTAGGAAGAATTACAGGCAATGTAAAAATGGAATTCCTAATAAGGAAACCAATGACCACAAAAATCAACCTAATCCAGAACTGTCTCTTTTCAGTAACAATGAAGTAAATTCATAGAACAGAGATACACTATTTCAACTCTAGCACACAAGGTGACTCTGAAGAACTCAGTTTGAGGGCAGAAAATTTCATCTAAGCTTTCATCCACAGTGAGACGTCAGAGCAAGAAGAAACCAACACTTCCTGTGCAACCTGTCCAAGTCACAGCTACAACAACTGCCAGGGAATGTCCTGGCATCAATGTCTAAAGCCATGAAAATGCCCCCAAACAGACAAAACCATGCTATCTAATTCTGAATCAAATACTCAGAGCTGGCAGAAAAAATGGACTCTGATTCATTTTATGACAAACTGCAGGTGATGTTGGTCAAGAACTGCTCAAGACTGTATCACCATTGGGTTCAAAGCCACTACCACAGTTTGAAAAGAACACAAAAATATACCAAATCAATTGCAAATCACAAGCTGCAGAAGAGACACAGTCAGCTCAGAGACACTGCAATGCAACAAGTCACCTTGTGAACAGCTGGCAAAGACTGCATTAGCTGCAGGTTCAAGAGACAATATTACTATTTTGATCGTACTTCTAAATGGATGTGATACCAAATTACCTCAACATTTAAAGATTTATCATAGGATAACTGGAGTGCCACAGTATATATAGGACAAGCTTATATTTTAACTGTGCCATGAATTTATTGTAAGCATATTAAATGCTGACCCATACAGTGAATCAGACATCTTGTCTGGAACTGTACAAATGTGATAAAACCTTCTGAAACTCTCAATAAGAAACAGTAATCAAAAAATTTTTAAACCACTTTATTCAAACCTGAGCACCTCAATATAAAACTAAACACTGGTGAACTGTCATTTTTCTTGCTAAACCCAGATTACTGCAAATTTAAAATCTGCACAAGTAAGTTTCTATCAGTTCAACATTTAAATAGACTAATTCATCTCTTCTGACACACTTTGTAGATTTCATATAATGAAAATAACTAAACGAATTAGTGCAATATACTGGACTGATCAAAATAAAATGTACTTTGGAAAACAAAGTTGCGAAGTTCATTACTGACAGACAGCAGTACTTATGTTACAGATACAGGAGCATCATTTATTACTGTTCTAGCCATAAAGGAAGAACTCAGAACCCCCTTTGATTAGAGAGGAAAAAAGTTAGCTTTAAGTAACTGTACATTCTGTATACCTTTAAGCAACTCTTAAATATTACAGAAAGTATTAAACAAATGTAGACTACAATGCAGAGTACCTATTTACAGTACATTAATATCCAAATTTAAAATCAAGTTGGATGTACATAATTGTTAGTGCACTATGTTTTTTTCCTTAGGGGAAAAACAAACTGTAATGGCCAGCAATGATCAGAAACAAGAAAGAAGTCACAGACACCAAGTTTGTTGTGGTTTTACTTGAAGAGCTCTTACAGTTTGTAGAGGACAAAAAACCCCATATCCTAAGTTGTAGAGTTGAATTTACTGGTCTGTACCCTCTGAACAGATTAGAAATGAAGTTAGACTTGATTCATCACTAATTCATTAAGATAACTAACTGGGTTGATATAATTTACATACAGTGTACCAACTAAAACTCCACTTTCTGGCAAGCATAGGATTCTTAAAATTGTTAATGCAAGTATTATTTGTAATAAAATTATTAACCTATGGAATGTATAACTAAACAGTGGATACCTGCAGAAACAACTGGTTGCATCAATACTGCAAATAAGTTTAAGTAATTTTTAGACCCTGTTTCTAAGGAGGTTTTAAAGCACAATTGAAAATTATGAAAAGACCCAATTCTATTTATTATAACAGTGATCAGTATCGAGGCTACAGGAACTGGCCAATTAGGTCCACAGAAAGTATTTCTTCTACACCCCTAATAATAACAACTGATTTTTTGAAACCTTTCAACTGAAGGAAGTTTATTCCGCTTCCATCTCCCCTCTACTGCTGAAACATTACAGCCAGTGGTGGATACATGCATGTTAAAATTTTAGGTCAAAAGAAAACTCTGTATCATGAACTTGACTATTATCGTAAGTCTCTTCGCTGTTTGGAAGCTGTACTGGACCAGGTTAAGCACTCCAATTCCATGGTTATTAACAGTTAGGAAGCAGAAGAATATTCAGAACAGTTTAAAGCAATTGATCTTTTAGTTACTACAACATTGACTCTTGGGTGGTTGTGTGGGTTCAGTAAGGTCTACTCCTCTTCCTCTGGCAGAGCTGGCTCCTGCATTCTGTGGTTCATTCTTGGGCAATTTTTTTGCTGTAAGGTGAACAGGAAGTAAAGAATTAAACCTGAGATTTTACTAAGATTGAATCACCAGAATAAACAGAACAACACATTATAGGCATATCAGTATACTCATTGTATAACCAGATTTGATTCAGTGCATTGGTAATGGAAGAAGTGAAGACACTTTACTTCTTAATGATTAGCTACTTTGTCTGTGATTTCCAGGAGTGAAATACATTGGTAACTTGAGCAGCAAAACGTATCTGCACAGGTGTGCTATGCCAGCAAATGACAGCTCTTGTGGGAATCCACCCACACAGAACAGGCTTTAAGATAAGGATATTAATGCAAAAATATAGAGAAATATTGAAAAGGCACAAAATACAGACAGAAATGGGTCAAGCAGTTCCCAGATAACCAGCCAGAATAAGTGTTTGCAGACAACATATAAAATGGCCCTCAGCACCAGATCAAGACACTCATATTTTTTCCAAGCTGTCTCTTCTCTCCAGTTCTTAGAGTCAATTGACTGGCAAATTCTTTGTTGCCCTTGTAGCTCCAAGGTTCCTCCTCAGTCTTAACATGAAAACTAAGGGTGAAAGCTGCCACCCTTCTGAGCAGTAACTTCTCCTAGATTTCTCTCTATCAGGAAATTGCTAAATTCTACACAAAGGACTTCCATGGGCCTATCTTACCACGGCCCAACAACCACCATTGTTCTATAGGCTGGCTGAATGGCTTCCCTGCAAAGTAACTACTTCTGTCAGTTTTTAAAAGAACTTTATCAGCCAAAAAAAAAAAAAAAACCAACTGCAGAGCAGACATCAACTTGTTGTGGTACCAGATAACCTCAGGGTGCTGGGCAAAAGGGTGGGCCACAGGGATCCTCTGAGGGCTGTTCTACAGTTCTGTGATAAAACCCAAGAATCCACATGGTACTAAGCTGCTGAGCCAGTACAAAGAGACAAAGCACCAAAAGAAAAATGTCTTCAGAGCAATGTTTTGGATTCTAGAGCTGTATCTAGAACTGAATTAACACTGGGTTTTTGAACTGTGAGCTCTGAATGAGTGTTGAAACAGTCAATTTACAAGCAGCTGCAGCTTGCATCCAATAGCTCTTTCAACATTCTCATTTTTTATTTTCTCTCATCTTTAAGATCATATTTGCACATGGTCCTGAGGAACGCATCTACATTTTGCAGGCTGTCCCAAATTACATGCAATACTTATAACCTCATCAAAATTTCCTTTCAGAGTCTATTACTGCACAGAGCTTGTTCTGATGCACTGACAAAAATGAATTTCACCCCACTGATGTAAAACACTCACATGGGCAAAAAACATTGCAGACACAGTTATTAATTGGACATTTTTTTCCTCAAATTTACTTTGTAGCCTTCATTAAAATATAGAGGCAGGAATTATTGTTGATATATCAAATTAAAGAAAAGACAGATTTTGGGGATTTTTTTTTAAACAGGAAACAAACTGCACCATTAAACACAGTAATTCTGAAATTTCACCAGAACAATACAATTAAGCATTTCTGTATCATTAAATGCAGGCCTATCTTGAACATTTGTGAGAAAAATATACTTTCCTGTCATACAGTTAAGTGATTCTATCCCCCTTCTTCAAGTGTTTATAGTAAATATGAAGCAAGTACTTGTTATAAAGTGTTGCTATACTGATAATTTAATTTGCATCTGCTGGAAGTTTGAAAGGCATCACAAATTACCTCCTGCTCTCTGGCTTAGAAAGCAGAAGATTAACACCTCTTTAAAAACATTTAATTTTAATATCAGTGATGTTTTTTCACAAAAAAGTGGGTTAGAGAGGTGCAAACAGACAAAATAAAATGGAAAGAGTTTATTTGATGCTATTCATTACTATTACCCACTAGCAAAGCACCTACTATAATTAAGGTTACTACTAAATAGTTTATTGGCCAGCCTTGAAAATGAAGTCTCTTTCCTCCACCTTCAGAAGTTTATTAACAGTTGTATAAAATTTTGGGTATCATTGGAGCACACAAAAAATCTTGGTTTATGCTTACTACTACATGTTAGAATCTTGACAGAAATCCCTAAGATTACGTTAAAAATATATGAGTAGATTTACTTTTCACATGCAGGGTCCTTTATTTATAACTTGGACACTGAATTTAAGCACATGCTGCCATCTTTGGCACAGCTTTTGGATTTCAGATAGGTGCTTAAACAAAACTGAACAAATGAAAAGGCCTAAGGACACTTCAACACCAGAAATAACTTACATGAAAAACACAGATCTTAGGTTAGGAAGATTGTTGTGGTCTGAATCTCATGAAAACCATTCCCTTTACAGTTCTCAGTTTGTTCATAAACTTACCAATTGCCATGAATATTTCATTTACGTTCATAGATGTTTTGGCAGACGTCTCCATGAACAATAGGCTGTTGTCATCTGCATAAGCCTGTGCTTCCTGAAATTTAAAATAAGAATACAATACTTCATCAAAACAAAACAACCTCATACAATCATTACTCACTGTACTTTTAATTGCTACAAAGGAACAATCTCTACAGCATTTTGAAAGAATGACAGTTTGTGGAAACACTCATCTGACAATGTTATACACCAGGTATGGAGAAGTTACAATTCCACCAATTCGTTAAACAATTAGAAGTGGAATCTTAAAGATCCCTACTAATCTTAAAAATATCCAGGTGGAAAAATCTCAGGCAAAACTAAATAATAAATTAAAATATTTATGAAGGAGACAACCCCAACACAGAACATTAGCTCTGACAGTAAGAACAAATAAACTTCAGAAAGTGCCATCAAATTTCAGCAAGTCCATTATTACCCTGGAAAAAGGCAGTCTGTGAACTACCTTGAATCTTTCAACTACTGATGCAGATGGATCAGAACAGTTTTTTTACCCTTATACAAATTCACAGTTATAGCAAATAAGCAGTATTCAGTATTTTGCCATGTTACCTCCCTTTTCAGTATGAATTTTAATCTGATACACTGCTCATAAGAACCTTATTATTTTTGCCCCTTATTAGTCAATTCAGCTGCGAATCTCTAGCTTCTTATGATTATGTAACCGCCTTTGCATTCAAAAAGAAATCTGAAAAAAAAGCTGAACTACAGAACACCTATGATGATAAGAATAATCTACAGCACTCTGTAATTGTGACTCCTGCTAAGATCCATGTAATTATAGCTGAAACAACATATTAACAAGTACCTAGAATCTGTGATTTGCAATGAGAAAGGCCTGTCAGGCCCACAAGGAGCCCATAAATCCACATAAATTCACAGTAGCAAACCCCCTAATATTTAAAAAACATGAAGACTGTAATTGTTCAAAAAATAGTGCAGGTAGGTCTACTCTGGTAGTTAAATGTGATTACATTATTAACTGCAGTCATGTATGAAATTTTTGTTAAATACCATATTCTTTGATAAAACATCAAAGCCTCCTGTCAACTGTCACAGAAGTATAAAATTAGAAAACTGGCAGCAAAACACCTGAACCACTGCTAACCTTATAATTCAGTTCTCTATAGTTAAAGAAAGATTCATTACTACATGCAGCTGTATCTCATATGGTGACCCCAAACACAGATTAAAAACCATAAATTACTGAGTAATAAATACACTCTTAATTCAAAATCAGTCAATCAGGAATGGACGAAAACTACCTGCAGTTAGTTTAATTCAGCTAAAAGGCTATTTTCTGATGACTTGATTAAACTTTCTAGAAGATAAAATACACCAGTGAGAGCACAGATGTAATCACTAAACCAAAAGAAATGCCATGAAAAGCCCAATTAAAATTTGAACACTGCTTCAACAGTACAGCCTAAACAAGTTAGGCACATCAATCAGCTTTGTATCATACGATAATCAAAATTCCCTGGCTGACAAGTCAGACAGAAGAGTTTGCACTAAGTTACTGATATCTCATCCCCTGAAACTCTAGTTACCAGTAATTTTGGACAGAAGACAGAAAGAGGTCACATCAAAGAATGGGTATTCAATTAGCCTTAAAGATACACAAATCAATTAATTATTCCTCAAAGTAAAATTAATTATTCCAAAAAGTCTATTCCTCCATATTACTTGTACAGAAATAGGTTTTTTGGTAGCATATATAATTTAATTAGTCTCAGTTGACATTTATATTTAACAGCATGACCTCCATAATAACTAGCTAGGCTATGCATATAATCTCCCCCTAGGTTTATTTACTATCCATTCAAACAAAATGTAATTTCTGTGAACAAAAACCATGTACATACCTGGAAATCCACAGCTCTTTTGTTAGCTAGATCAGCTTTGTTTCCTGCTAAAGCTATTACAATATTAGGACTTGCTTGTCGCTGAAGTTCTTTGACCCAATTTTTCGCTCTGGCAAAGGACTCCTGTTAATGATTGCAAAATGATGCAACTGAGTTTTATCATCCTTCTGCACTCACCTATTATCCCCATCTCTGTTATCTACACTTCAAGCATGAAACGCCAATGCAAAGCTTGCTACCTTAGTCCAAAGGCACACTCCAAACTGCCAACTGAGCTTCCAAAATTAAACATCCCTACCTTAGTTCTCAACTGTGCTTAGCTGGGATAATGCTGAAGTAAGTAGGTAAGACAATCTTTGTGTAGACAGAGTAAGGAAAGAAGTGGTTAAGAGAGGAATTTCAGTTTTTCTAGAAGATTCAAGTGTATGAACAACTATATTGGAAAGGCCTCAAAATTACTTTTTAATTATTGATGACTGTTCATTATGGTAAATGATTTCTGGGGTTTTTTGAAAGCTTTGGATTTTAAGTCTCATCAGAAACAAATGAAGTTTATCTGATCTAAGTTTAAATAAAAAGAAATTTAATAACATTAGGTTTTGGTCTGAATAGCTTGTGCTACTTTTCCAATCCTCAATCAAAATTTGCAAAAATACAGTATTAAAATAATGCCTTCACTATCAGAAATAAAAGTGCCAGCAGCAATGGGATGAGAGCAACAGCTCAAACTCTATGAACTGATTTAAGGGTGGTTTAGAAACACTTCTACAAGAGGATTTTTTCTCTTTCTTTCTGTCTTTTTAACACAAAAGAACCCCAAACAAACAAACAAACGAAAAAACCCCAACAACCAAAAAACCCCCAACAAAAAAATCTCAAAAAACCCTCCAAACCAAACAACCACAAGACAAAAAAACCTCCCCACAATACCCAAAAATCCCAACCCTAGAAACAGTCTTTTAGCCAAAAAAGTTTAGAGACATAAATTGAAATTACACAGTACAGTATGAAATGAGCAATCTGATCCAGCAGAAGTGGCAGGAGTGTTGGACTAGATGACTTTTAAAGGCTTCTTCCCATTCAAACACAGGCTGGATTGTTAGAACTATGATTCTACAAAATGATGAATTGATTTACACAAGTCAGTAAGAAAAACTAAGTATATATCAGTGTGAGACTGGTAAGTTCCAAATGCCCCTTGTGCATCCCTAATCCAGTACCTACCTCGTTTGTAATGTCGTATACCACTATAGCTGCTTGTGCTCCTCTGTAGTACATGGGTGCTAAACTGTGGTACCGCTCTTGCCCAGCTGTATCCCAAATTTCAAATTTTACCGTTGTATCATCCAGACATACAGTCTGGGTTAGAAAAGCAGCTACAAAAAAGACAGAGGTGCTGAAAACAGAAGTTTGCTTTATATCTCTACATTCATATATAGTTATGTTCACAGCCATGCAAAACAATTCAAACCTACTATTACAATAGATTTGATAAAAGCATTAGCTGACAGTCTTTAACTGATCAACACAAAGGAGTTATTTAAACAATCAGACTTTTCTCAAGTTAGACATAAGAAAGCAAAAATTGGAAAGAATTCCCCTTTTGAAAATAGTGAATCTGAATAACTGTAAGCCTTCTCTTAAATCTTCTAGATACAGTCTGTTGAAGCAGTCTGTGTATTAAGAGTACCAGTAACAGCATCCCATCATGCTATAACATGCTAACAGCTATACATTATATATATATATATATATATATGTGCGTATATATATACACACACACAGTTAACAGCTCAGATATTTTCAGTTCTACACATTCATATTATTTGACCAGTATCTTAAAACTTTGTTTTTCAGCTTCACCTTAACTAACAGGTCTGGAAGGAAAAAGCACTTCTTGTAAGTTCTTGCTCTCAAAGCAGCTATATTTTTGACTTTGCAAGTCATCTCAGGAATTAATTTCAGCACAATTTCAACACCCTGCAGTTTGAGGAAAATCTGCAGCCATTGCTACTACAGCTGAATGCCTTAGCATAAATAATGGTCTTCCAAGTTACAGAAAATACTAAGTAACTCATTCTAAGTCTTCAAACAGTTACTCCTAGTAAAACTTTTCCATTCTGTTTACAGTACAATCAGAAGTATGGAGGTAAGTGGCCACACAGCATAGAAACCAGTATTAAAAACTAAGGAAAGCCCACTACTTAGTTGAAGCAGGAACTCTGATCACTAGGCACACTGACAGATTGTGGCCAACTTAAATCAAATGTCTGAAGAGACACTGACCCATAATGCTTGCATACCTGGGATTTCATCTGCCCTACATACTCTGAGACATCATAGCCTATGAATCATACCAAAACTGCTGCAACCTTCAACTCAACTCATTACAGAAACCAAAATGAAGCCAATCTTGCTCTGTAAAGGACATTGTAACTAGCATACAGAAGTGTCCCTGTCTCAGCTGTGAGCAGCAGCTGCATGGTACTTAGTTGCTGGCTGGGGTTAAACCGTGACCAGAAGCTGACTCCTTAAGTGGTCAGGTGCTCCTGCTTCAGGGGTATTAGCATCCATCACAGATGAGCAGGCAGGCTGGAGAAGGTAAAAGCTTTGATGTTCCAATGTTAAATAAACATAAATCTCTCTAAATGCTACATATCCGAACACTGGTAGAACAGGCTGCACTTGGCAGCTCCCTAGGCAGCCCAGAACCAAAACAGAGTGGAAAAACACCATACATCCTGCACTAAACTAAGGGCTTCCTCCCCAGAACCAGCTCAATATTATATTTCTCCAAGGCAGAGCCAAGATGTTAAACAAACTGATTTTGAAGTTTTCACACCCATTGTTCTCTTAACAGAAAAATATACCTACACTGCATAAATGAAGGCATGTACTTAGAAAGAGAATTAAACAACTGGCTTACTCTATACAATCCTTTTGTTTTTGTCAAAAGTAACACTTAAACCACTTTAAAATGCCAATTAAGTTTCTTCGACCTTGCCAAGGCCATAATAAATTGACAATTAATCATCTGTTAATTATCTGAAAGTCTATCATCTTTAACAGCCATACTTTTGTCTTAAACAACTAACAGGCTTTGCTGCACTAGTCTGAAGAGGCAAAACCACACCACCACCATCCAACATGTCTGCCTCTAACTGCACGCCTTTTCAGATGTTTTTATCCAGATTCACAATGCACATAAGCCTCTCTTTGTTAAATGGCCCTTCTGTATACAAAGAAAATTATGCCTTAGGCAACTACAAGCCACAGAGTTAGACAGTTTCTCTAAAGAAAACTTTTCTGATTCCTAACATTGCTGCATGTAATAGCTCTCAGCTGTATTATACAGCATCTCCTTGTTTCTATTTGACAGAGAAGAGGCACAAGTTAATACAGATTACACTAAGTCTTATATATCTGAACTTGAACTTAGGCTCTTGTTAAACTTTTGTTTAGATTTTCAGAAGTGTGACAGGGTTCCAGTTATCCCAAACAAAAAAAAAAAAAAAACCACAAACCCCAAAAAAACCACAAAACCAAACAACTAAAAGGAGGTTAAATTAATTTGAGATCACTGAAATGGAACAAAACACTTAATTTTAACAGCTTTTTTTTAAACTAAAAACCTTGTTGATACTGGAAAGTTAATTCATTACACATCTTTTGAGAACTCTCCATATTACCACACAGCTGTTTATCATAGCATACAGAAACTTTCCTACCAACACCTATCCTCAAACCATGATAAAATGCACAAAGCCAGAAGTGTGCATTAGTAAGATTGCTAAGGTAGAAAATATGTGGTTCTCTATTCACACTAACAGATAGGAAAAATAAATACATGTAACAGCTAGAAATAGGGCAAAAGAAGCATGCAATGAAATTCAGCTTGCATTTATTTTTGTAAGCTTTGCAGAGTTTTTACATTTCAACAACTGCTGGTGTGTGAAGACACATACAGAAGACTGAAAGGCCTTCACATAAATATTACAATGGAACAGGCTGACTCATCCAAGCTGCAACAGAAACTACTGGAGAGTATTTATCAATTCATAAAATCCATACTTTGTAAAGTCTGTATGCTGTTCAGTAGTTTTAGGATATGTTTAAATTTATCTAAGAAGGAATATAGCTTAAATCACAAACAACTCCAAAATACAGTATAACTGAAGAAATCTGCCAAGGTGAAGAGTGTCATAAAATCTGTTTAAACAGATTTTCTTTAATTCTAGTAGCCAGTACCTGTTTTGTCTGAAGTCACAAAATGGAAAAACAGCACAATAAATTTTGTGATTACTAACACAGAAATATATCCAGAAATGAAGCAAGTTCTCCAAAATCAAAATCGAAGTCAGCATACATAAGTGACAAACACAAGCTTTTTGGAAGATGCAATACTCGGGTTTTTTTTCCTAGAAACTAAGCTCATAATTCTTACCAAGCAGTTACTTCATGCATTAAGCATACAGCACAATTGAAAGAGCCACACGCCCACTTACATACGAAATGTAATATAAAGCCCAGATTTCAAAACTATGCAGTTCAAGAACACATTTACTACCTCCACTTGAAAAGGATGTTTACATTTAACTCAGAAAGATACAGTTCTCAATTACTGACACAGGGCGCAGTTTTGACCCTTGCTGCTCATGACCCACTCTCGAAGTGCCACTACATTAAAGGTTTTCAAGGGCAAGGACAACATGAAAACATAACACAAAACAAATTAACAGGGTAATTTTCTCACCTCCAATCGTGCTTTCTTGAAATTCATGAAACTGTCCTTTTACAAAACGAAGCACCAAACTTGATTTGCCAACTGCAGACTCTCCTAAAAGTACTAATTTGAATTGGCAAATTTTATTTCCAGCATTTGGCCCGTTGGGCCTTGTTGCTCCTCGATTAGCCATGTCCAAATTAGAAAGCAGTCCTTTGTTTCAACAGCTTTTGAAAGCAAGTTCCACTGAGATCTGAATCCTGGTTCTTCGCCAGTAACAACCTATTTTGTGAAAAGACAGCGGGTGCGTTAGATTTACAAACCAAGTAAGACAAGTCCCATTCACTAATGCAATGTATTATATATAACTTGACCTAGTATTTACCAAAGTCAACAGTCCAGACTACAGGTACCATCACTGGTAAGTAGTCAGCTATAGCCAGAATTTATGACACATGAACCAGTTATCCTCTTCAACACCTAGTCTTCCCATTAAAGCTTCAAATTAGCACATTAAAATCCAATTATGCTTCTTCTTGCAAGACCTCATTTTCCTGTTAGTTCTGAACAAATCAAGACTGATGTATAACACAACAGATTCAGACTTTCAAATTGTCAGTAAAATAACAAATGACAAGAAGCAGTAACTTTTCAAAATCATGCTATTGCTAACCAGTATTCCAAAATCAGCGCTGCTCAAGGATGCTAAAAAACTGAGCGAATTGGGAAAACTCAATCACCACAGTATAACTTCTTTGCAAGTGTAGTTCATTCACTTCTATCCCATCTATCAAATACAATCTCCTTAAACAGAAGTGCAGATCTTCACATATAAACCATTAATACCCTCTCTAATTAACAGCTGTACTGAGAAACAAAAGTGAAGCCTTCCATAAGAAAACCAATTGACCAGTAAGAATTGCAGGCCGCTTTGTACAAGCTACCAGAGAACTACCATAGGATGATAAATTTCTATTTCCAATACTTACACTTGTCCTAGGTCAATATTAACAAGAGAGATCTTTCTTAACAAGTATGAACAGCATATTGCTTAGTCTGCCTACTCCTCTTTCCAGCTACTTAAAAAAACCCCACCCACAGTACTTATATACTTCGTATGGAAAAGGAAGCCTTTAGACTCTGCAGGTACCACTTCTGACCCTAATATTTATGGTTTTACACACTCAAGAGTAGATACAAAATAAAAGACCTCTCAAAACTAGCCCCTAATTTTGTCCTATTCCAGATAATCTTTATTTGAATTGAGCACACTTCACAGGGATAAAACTTTCCTAACATCTAGGATGCAAGTCAGGTTAGAGCACATGCTCCTAATGCAAAAAACGGTTTTAATTCCTATGTTGCAAAAAAGTAAGCAAACATAATAGTTTCAAGTGACTTCCCGTTCTTTATTCCTTGTGATAAAGCAATTACATTTTAAACCAAGCAGTAGTCTTTAGCCATCTTCCTATTTCAAACCCCTTAGCACACAGATCAGGCACTTGAGCGTTCCAGTTTGCTACAGGCCTAGCTCAGATGCTAAGTCTTCCTTCTCCTTCCTAACTCTCCCTTTCCCTCAAACCAAGTCTTGAAGTACCTTCTTTCCTGCCAAGTGCTTCAAGTCTAGCAGAACCTTACCCTTTAGTAAGATACTCCCTTGCAAATTAATATTCATGGAATAAATGAGAACAAAATACTCATTATTTACTGAATAACATAATAGCTGAAAAACAGATATTCCATTTCTCATTTGAAACAGAATACAGATCTTGAAAAATATTTTCAGCATCTTAGAAACATTTCTATTTGCTCATGTTCCTCCTTTTTTCATATCCCTCAAAATAATTTACCTTCTTTGAGGTAGGATATAATGATTTTGCATTGTCCTGAGTTCATGTTCCATTTGACTACTACATCATACTTTAATCAAAAATATATATTTTTAAAATTTTGGTTGTACAACAATCTATCAAGCATCACATTTTAGCTATATATTCTTAGAAACATGTGAAAGTGTTCCACAGTGAAATAATGAAGCAAAAAAGCCCCTGCAAACCTACCAACCATTCTTACTAAGTACCACATTAATTCTATACTATGATTCTTATTCATTAAACTAATTTTGGTGGAGTATTTCAGAATACAGGAATGGATTCAGTTATTTTAAAAATACCAGACCTTTCACCCTTACACTATAAAACAGCAATTTTGCACTACTAGTGTGTTGGTTCTCAGGCAAGATGGTTCCCCCTCCATGCTGTAGAAATATGCACCAGAAGTTGTGGAGTGATTTGGATAAAAATGCATCAACGACAACAATTAATCTCTCCCTAATTGTACTACAATAGAGAACGCAGCAAGGCATAACCAAAATATAGGTGGTTCAGAATATTGTGAGCCATTTGTTTATCTTTTCCTTTGGAAAAGTAATGAAGACAATTAAGTTATTTCTGTTTTAAAATGAAAAAAAAAAAACAAACCAAAACATCTGTTTTCTGTAGCATTCCAGTGTGTTTGGACAACCATGAAATAATTTAAAACCCTTTAATCTTAATACATCCCATGCTTTTCCAGACTCTGCAGCATTCATAAAGACATAAGGACAACATCCAGTGACTGTGTGACTTAGTACTCCTGAGGGCGAGTGGCTTCTAGATGACACACAGTGAGGAAATCAAGCCATTGCACAGGTTACTTCCTATGACTGCTTTTTTGCTTGCTGTTTCCCATACTGAGAGCAAAAGGAGGTATGAGAAAAAAACATGTAACTCACGTAATATTTATCAGTTTTACCTGAGCATTTAGAGTTTGTAGGTAATTCAGATTTTTATCCCTCATAAACCAGTAATTACAACCCTTTGCAAAACTACTTCAGAACACAAGGCTGACACAGGTTGTCAAGAAAAGTATCTAGTTGGATTTTTACAGATGCCCAAGTTACAGAAGCTGTAGTTATCAGAGAACTTCAAAGTTTACATTCTTACAGCATCCCTCCCTTGAAATCATTCTAGAGTCGGATACCATGTACAAAAATAACCAGCTCTCAAGCTGAATAGCAGACCACAGTACCTCAGAGGAAGGCCATCTAAGAAACATACTGCAAACCTCATTCATTCAACAGTCGCATCAATACAGTCAATAAATTAATAATGAAACCTACTAGTCATACCACCCACTTTTCAACAGCTCAGGATAAAAGAAAATGCAAGACTGAAAACCTGAGAGAGCCTATCCAGGTGATTGTGACATATTAATGAAGTCACTAACACCTTCCATAAGTGCATATGGAAATCATAATCTTTTGAAGTTTCAGATTATGACAAAAATCTGTAGTTAAAGTTCACAACATGGCAGCATACTTACACAATAAGCAAGAGAAGTATCTGCTTAATCTGAAGAGAAGCAGTAGTGCAGTTTGACAGCCACTACAGAATGGTTTTGGCCTGTTTTTTTCACAGATGTGAGCTGAGCACACAGTGTTTCACAAAGATTCAGAAGTAGATTTCAATGCTACAGTCTCCCATGCACACTCCAAGTCTCAGGTCACATTCATTCCAGTATTTCTTAATTCATCAGTAAAACACAAACCTGGAGAACCTGGGTGGAATAGGACACTCAGTACTCTACATATACATTGCAAACTCAGCTCTGGTGAAAATTTTCTGGGAAAAAATCGATTAACATGGCTCCCCTTCTCTTCCAATTTTGTAAGCAATGTAATCAATATGTTTGGAATATGTAAAGAAAGAAAACTTGGATAAGACATTTTCATTCAACTACACAGAAGCAAGTACACAAGTGCTTGACTTGAAACAAGCTCTTAAACTTGTACATATGGGTGTTATGGAAGTGATCTTCTAACATAAAAATCTGCTAAAGAAAATAGTGTAATAAATTTTGGGATGGATGGAAATGAGGGACATTTTCTTGCTTTTATAGAGTTGAACATAAAAACTCCGTTTTGCAGTCTTGGGCAAAACTTTTATAATCTTGGACAAATACATGGTGCTAAGTAGGAACGTTCACTCTTCTGAATATTTCCACCATGACAGAGCAGGTCCATACTAAAATGCCAAAACACAAAGCCTGGAGCATATTATTAGCCAAGTACTCCTGGTAATCCCACCAACTAATTTACTGGATGCTAGGTATTCATTCTCACCCCAGAAGAGCAATTTGTATGCTGTTGGGTAGTCTGAGTTTTATTTATGAAAGAGTCCTAAGTATTTTAACTGATCAAACACAAATCTTATGCTTGAGTCTTTGTACAAAATACCAATAAGCCCCCACCAATACCTACAAATTCTCAATTTAATGGCATAGTTCAGTCATGTAAGCATAAGCACTGGCCTATTTTCAACTACAAGACAGCTAATACAGAAGTATCAAAGTAACACTGGTGACAAAAGCCAGCCTGCTGAAGAGATTAAGACAGTGAGCACTGTTCCTAAAATTAATGTGATTAAGTGTATTATCAAATAAAAAGGCCACACAAAAAAATTCACGATAAATTTAAAATTGGAACATTGCACCACTTTTATATTTCATAGCAAACAACACTTTTTCTTACTAATAAACTTCTGTACATTGCATTAACAGACATAAAGCCTACAGTGCTGAGGCTGCAGCTACTATCTAAATTTCTTTATACTGGATTCTTCTGAATGTTTTAAAAAGCAGTAATTTTCTACTTTTATATAGCCTTATATATTAGCCACTCCTACTAACCGAATTTTCTGCTATTCCTTCCAGGTTCAGCAGAATTAGTGTGACACCTTACTGCAGTGTTCAAGACAGTGACGGGAACAACTAGCAAAATGCTTGTCACATGTAAGCCAGCTAACATTGAAACATAATGAGACTGTAAGTTAAACAAGCGAATCAATACAGTTGCTGCAAAAAAATCAGAGCCCTACAATTAAAGGTAATAGCAATCTCATAAGCTCATCCGAATGGTGAATGGTACCAATTGCTTTCAGATAAACTGGTTTATCATACAGGAAATGTAACTGATGACTATAATACCATTGTCTCTAGCCACCTCACTTCAGCCAACATTTACCTTTTCCTAGCATTGCTCATGATGGAAGAACAATACCTACATGCAATCTGTAGGTAAGCCTGACTGTAACTCTGAATAGTCACTATAAAACTGCAAAAAATAAAAAATCCCATGATTTTTGCTTTGAAACGTTACATGAAAGAAACCGATTAATTTCAGCTGCTTAATCAGCTGTTTACCCTTTCATTTCTATCCCCAAGCTCTAAAAGAGGTATAAGGTAGGAAAAAAAATCATTAAAAAGGCCGAGAGAAGAGCGTTTCATGGCCCACTTTTGGAATATTTTGATGGTTCTTATGCAATTCAGCTCTTCCCTAAAACACAGAAAGCTTAGGTGTGTTCCTCCACCCTACCCTAGCTTTGTGTCTCGCTCCGATTCAGTGCAGTGCAGAAGATATCCAGCATACTAGGCCTGTCGCGATCCCCCCGATGGCGACGCCTTGTCGGGAGCATTTTACTCCCCACCTAGCTCACCGTCCTTCTTCCAGACGCAAGCGAAAGGGAAAGCGAGGGACCCATCACCCAACCTCCCCTTCCATATCTCACAAGCAACTCGAGGGGCACAGCCCTCACGGCCGGCCCCAGACAGCGATACCTCTCTGCAGGAGCGCCCGCACGCAGGGGAGGATCCCCGCTCTCCCGGGCCCAGCCCCTCCAACCCCCGCCGCCACCTCCCCTCCCCCGCGGCTCTTTTCCAGGCACTCTTCCCCATAAGGGGAAGTGGGAAAACCGGGGGCGCCATTTTGAGCCGGGAAGGGAGAGAGCAGCCTCCCCTCCCTTGCCCGCCTCGGCCACCCGTACCGCGGCACGACGCTCCCGCAGCGCCGGGGGAGCGGCCGCTGGCAGGAGCCCGGACAAGGCGGTCTCGCCGCCGCCGGGGCCCCCCCGCGACGCCACCGCCTCCTCACCTGGCCAGGGGAGCCGGGGCGGCGGCGCAGCGATGTCCGTCTGTCCGCGCGTCGGTCGGGGCCGGCGGGCGCGCCGGGGCAGGGTGGGCGGAGGAGGGGTAAGAGGGGAGGCGGCTCCTCGGTGGGGGCGAGGGGCGGGGGCGCAGCCGTGCCTCACCCAGCCCCGCCGCCGACTTCCGCCGCCTCTGCCCCGACCAAAACACACTCACACACACACAGCACGCACTTCCGCCGTCGCCACGTCACGCCCGCACGCGCCGTGCCCTTCCGGTTCGCCCGCGCCAGTCACGTGACTCCCTTTCTTTCCCACCTTTTCCCCCTCCTCCTTTTGTTCCCGCGGCCGCCGAGCCGCGCTCTGGCAGTCGGGTGTTCCCTGGCTCCCGCTTCTCCCCAGCGCCCGGGGGGAAGAGTTCCCGGGAGCGATCCGCGCGTCTTCCATCTTCCATTTACGGTGGGGGTGGTGAGACACTGGAATGGGTTGCAGGGAGAATTTCAGGATGCTCCATCCCTGGCAGTGTTCAAGGCCAGGCTGGGTGGGGCTCTCAGCAACCGTCTGTAGTAGGGGCGCCCCTGATCAAGGCAGGGTGGTTGGGACTGGATGATCTTTAAGGTCCCTCCCACCCCAAACTATTCCGTGATTCTCTGCCAATCCTCTAGGGACTGCATTGCAGCCTGAGGAGGCCACTGAGGTGCCAGGGATGGGAGCTGGGTATCACACACACAGACAAGTTCTGCTTTAATCCTTTGAAATAACCACTTTCCGAAGCTATAAATGAGTTGAAAGGAGGAACTGCATAAGAAAACCTGAATTGCCATCTGGAATTTCCCTTTTTTAAACACTGAACAGGCACTGATAAAGCCTTACAGGTTGGCTCATTTTTGTCAGAGTGCTAAAAACTGAAGAAAACGGGTTACTAATGCAGAACAAGTCTTGATTGCTTCATAGCGCTAAGCATGACCTTGTGAGAGAGCAGGATATAGGCCAGCTGGCCACAGGCTGCAAGCGGGTTGTAGCAGAAACAGAGCCATCATGATAAGTATTTCTTCGGTATGGCACCTTTAACAAGGTCTAAAAGTTGGAATTCAAAAGAAATAATAAAACAATCAAACTGATAAGACATTTAGTAAGTTTATCAATAATGGTATTTAGTAATTGATACAATTTAATGAAGGTTGGTTAGATACTCTATCATAGGAAATAATCAAAGCAATGTTGTTGTATTCTTAAAATACATGTTTTAGTTCAACCATATATATTTAAATAAAGCAGAAATCAAGTTATGTAAAGCCTGTGGTCAGTATTATGCTACTTTCCCCTTCCCTAGTATGACATTTCAACACTTTGTACAAAATACTTCACATACTGAAGTGAATGGAGTGAAAACAATGTTCTTTTACTCTTCATCACTTCTTTTTCATATACTATTCTGTTGGTACCAGTTTACTCTCAGAGTAACAATTTCCCCTTCCTACTTTATTAAGTTGATCACTTACGTAAGTGCTTTGTGAAAGGCCAATATGTAGCTTCAAAGAAAGTAAAATAGTCTTTGCATTCACCAGTGATATAGAGTGCCAGACTAGCTCCAGAGAAACATGTTTGAAAGTATACAAAATTTTTTGAGTTGTGAGTTTGCTAAATGTTTTTAAGAGTTGTCCTTTAAATCATGTAATCCTGCCCTAATACACTGCTTATTTGTCATAACCCTCTGACTGGTCTCAATATGTTCAACTTGATTTCAGGATTTGCTGAGCAAACAGGAGATTCCTGATAACTAAATGTGTTTTATTACACACCTGATAGGCATGCATTGGAGCACCAGATAGCATCCAGTCTAGCTGGCAGCTGCTCACTCACTCACTCACTCACCTCCCTGCAGTAAGAGAACATAACATGACAAACAAAAGCAGGAAATCTTGTGGGTTAAGACAAAGACAGTGTAATAGATGAAGGAAAGTGTAAGTGAAAAGGCAATACAAAGAAATTGCTGGCTACCTCCCATAAATAGACCAGTGTCCAGACAGTCTCCAGCAGCCAACTTGTAAGACATCTCCATTGTCTACCTCCATTTTTTATTGCTGAGAGTAATGCTGCGTGAGATGGAATATCCCTTCGATCTGTTTGGGTTGGCTGTCCTGGCTGTATTCCACTCCCACATTTCTGGACCATCAGCAGCATTTCTGCCTGGGTGGGGCTGATGACAAATTGGGGAAAAAGAGAAAGTCCTCACCCTGTGCGAGCACTGTTCAGCAGTAGCTGAGGTATTGCTGTGTTATCAACAGCAGTTTAGTCACAAATCCACAACACAGCACCATTCAGGCTACTATGAAGAAAATTAACTCCATCTCAGTCAGACACAGAACAAACATGTACAGATTTTGTGGAAAAATATTACACTGAATCTTTAGAATTTATTAAATTCAGATTAATTCAAAGAATTACTTGAACTAAATTCAGTTTAGAGATTAAACATGTCATACATGACATTTTGTGTTTTACTTAATCTTATAAAATAAAAGACTATACTATTCCATGTGTAAAGATCACTATCTATGTTTCTAATATAAAAAAAATACTTTATAAAATTTAAACCATCTTTCAGATTATCAGATGTATCTTTAGTTCAAGGCTAAGTGGAATTTTTGATTCAGGAATTCTATTCACATGATACAGTTGCTGTTAGGAAGCCTGTTTTACATCCAGGAGGTTCCTGCTGTCTAACTTAACTGACTGCAATGCAGAGCTGTAGTACATCTCCCTTGCTTTGTGAAATACCCAAATTGCTCATATCTAGTTGATGCTGACAGAATTTGTGACAGCAAACACCAAAGGTTCACTGTGAATGTGTGAAATAGAGGCACAAAAGAATGTGGCAATAATCAAATTACCAAGTTCCAGTTGCTGTATTTCAGGCTTGACAGGTCTATGTGAATTCCAGTGGTGAAGACAAGTTTCTTCTGTTGTAGTCTGCACAAAAAAGATGTTGAAGGAAAGCTCTGAAATCACACAGCCCCTACCGGTGGTCATGATTTCATGTTTTATTTCATCGTGGTTCATATATCATATACCAAAAATGAAACTGCTGGGTGATATTAACAAATTTATGTTACTGGGTCATGGTTTCACCAAGTGGCTTTCCATCTATTTTAGCATTTCTCTGCAGAGTTTTAATATTATGTTCTGCTCAGCCTTTTTGTGTTTAAATCTAATGCTAAACATGTAATAATAAGTGGACGTTGACTTTAGAGGACGTATAGAATCTTTTATTATGTTTTAACTTCCCAATTTTTGTTTTTCTTTAACAGTCTTTTTTTCTGTCTTCTATCTCTACTTGTGTACATTTTCTCAGTACCTACATTGGCTTGGTCATATAATTACATACAGAAGGGGTGTAGCACATAAAAAACAGTCACTTGCTATCCATAAATTACTCGAATAAAAAAACATGAAAGCAACCAGGCAAAGTAACAGCAAAGTGCATCGACATGGCTGACGTAATCCAGACATTTTGCAACATTTGCAGTGTTTTACATGGAGTTCTCTGGCCTTCAGGGACCTAAAGGAATCTACAAACTTAGTGCTTTGACTCTGATCTATGCCAGCACCATAGTCAGAGCGAGAGCTGTGTTGCAGAACATGGGGTGTTTGCACCCCTTAAACAAAGTAAAATGCAGGGCTTTGGTTTCCATTCCTCTGTTTTAGCCTAAACAGGACAGAAAAAGGCATTAGGTTGTGGGGATTGGATGTTAGAAACTAGTGAAATGTCAAGTACTGTTGAGGAAAAAAAGTGCTGCTGTAGAATGGAAAATTTTGTTCAACTTTTTCCAAACGGCTTTCTCTAGAGATCCTAATTTTGACATAGGAGATGACAAATTAATGCTGAAGTAAAGAAAGTTTTGATCTTTTTTTTCCTGAAAATTGAGTTCAATTGTTTTTTGTTAATTCATCATCTTATCTGTAAATTACAGGTCCTTCCCACTCCACAAATATTCTTTTGTGGCCAAAATAACTTTCAGTATAAGAAAGAATGGATATGACACTGATTCCAGAATGAGAAGAATTATGGGAAAGAATATATATTGTCAGTAGGTTTCAAATTGATTTATAGGGAACCCACGTTTCTGCAAAAAAGAAAAGAAGCACAGAGAGGAAAAAAAAAAAAAAAAAAAAGAAGGCTGTGGACTTCTGCTCTACTTGTTTCTGCAATAGGCATTTTTACATGTCCAAATCCTATTTTTGTGCCTTTGACAAAACCCACTCCATGGAGGCTGAGTGGATGCTTTCAATTAGCAAGTGTGGCCACCTGCTGGGGAAAAAACAAGGCAAAAATAAATCAGCAATGCACAGAATATATAAAAATGATAGCACCTTGAGCACAGGTAGAGAGCCATCTCATACAACAAACACAAGGGCAAAAATTCCATTTCCTGAATTTTATCCTGGGATAAAAACGTCCCAGTTTCCTGCACCCTATTATTAATATCTAATTTTTACATTACTGTACTTTGCTCTTCCTCTCTATAAATAGTTCTCCCTTCTGACAACTTTACTAGATAGAAATTACACTTTGCAGATGAATGGATCACAAGGCAAGACATAACCAATCATTTTATTTATTAAACTACCAAGAATTATTGCTTTATTTGGTAGGAACAGTCTGAACTTCAAGCAATAACAAATATGATTGAAATATGAAAATAACTGAACACATTAAGATTTTACAAGAGCTTCTTTAGTTCCCAAGTGGATGTGGATGTTCCGTATTAGGGGTGTGGTGCAGCCATGTCTACAGCAGAAAAACACATAACTTCTTTTGAAAAAGGGCACCAGCATTGCCACAGCTAGATCACAGTTGATGCTATACATGATGGTTCTGCCTGGAGAAGACAAAGATACATATGTATGTGCTGGAAGTTCATGGATCATGGCACTGACAAATATTGTTGGCGACTTGGACAGCTGGAGCAGATCATTACACAGCAGTAACTGCTGGAGCCTCTCACCTTCCATTCGTAGGAAATTAATTTAGTTTTAATTTATCATCATTCATTTAAAGTCCTTACCAAACAAATGTTAGAGCAGAGAATAAAATGGCCACAACCTGGTAATAGTTTGATTGATTATGATTAAGGTCTGTATATTTATCTAAAATTTGTTTTACCACCAAAGGACTATGGAGAATGGAGCAGGATGTGATAAAATGGAGATGTTTTGCCGGGAAGAAGGGGATAGTTTGCTAAATGTCATCTGAGAATAAAAGTCTTTGTAAGAACTGAGGGTCTGTTAAACAGCGGTGAAACTTGTTCAGTCTTACCCACGCTGCTTTTCTGAAATAATCCACATTTGTTTCTAAAAATCAAATACAGTGGGTTAGATATATGAGGTGTTGACTCATTTAAGACAAACAGTGAGAGCACTCACGTGTCTGGGGTAGTGCTGAAGGGCTTCTCTCACCCACCTCCATGCTGTGTGTGGGTGGGAGCGGCAGTTTTCTCTAGAGAAACAGCTCCAGCATACAATATTTTAATATGACATATTTTAATGTGACATCCGTGAAAGGGGCAGAATTTTTTATTACAGTAATAAAGATTGAAACTTTGATCAAACTTCTGACCATATAAGACCTCCTTTCGACCTCAAGATTCAACCCGCCTATCTGAAAGCCAGTATATTTTTAAAGATTTAACAATCGTTCTAAGAAATATGGGACCTCTGGGCCTTAATTATTTTTCTAGATCATGTCATTTACGGAACAGCCCAATGCAATTTATTTCCTGACTTTCGCCGAGGGGTGTGAGATGTAATGGACGTGGCGGGTGCTGAAGGAGATGGAGGAAACGCTGTGAGGGGAGAAGAAATGGGCGCCGGTGTGAGGGGGATGAGGGGCCAGGATGGAGGGCTGGGTGCGAGAAGGATGGCGGAGCACTGTGAGGAGCAGGACGGCGGGCGCTGGGTGCCGGGGGATGGCGGAGCGCTGTGAGGGGTAGGGCGGGGGGGCTGGGTGCCGGGGGGATGGCGGAGCGCTGTGAGGGGCAGGACGGGGGGG